>NC_069500.1:864253877-864361377 GCF_027579735.1 Bombina bombina
GTGTTTTTTAGAAATGCAAGATACAGTTGTTTCAATGAATATCGCCACTTTCAGGAGATATTACGCATGCATAGTTGCTTTGAAAAATCAAAGAAAAAAGCCTACCGCACCCGGTGTTCCAAGGCGGTCCCCCATCCAGGTACTGACCAAGCCTGACCCTGCTTAACTTCCGAGATCAGACGGGATCGGGTGCATTCAGAGTAGTATGGCGGTAGGTATTTGCTGCTTGCACCGAGCGCGAATTAAGCTTGCTCCTGCCTTCATTCACAGCTTTGTAAACAATGGAAGAGATAAAATGGGGTTACAATTTTGACCGCAAATTACTAAATAAAAAATGCAAGTACAGGCCCAGAATAACTCGCTAACCCATGACAAAAAGTATATACGGATAAGGTTTACCTGCCTCTCTGTCTGTCTGCCTGCCTGCCTGTCTGTCTTTATTAAAGATAATTATCTTCATTTCAAATTCATGTGTTTTTTAGGAAATGCAAGATACAGTTGTCTTTACTAAAGATAATTATCTTCATTTCAAATTTATTTGTTTTTTAGAAATGCAAGATACAGTTCTTTCAATGAATATCGCCACTTTCAGGAGATATGACGCATGCATAGTTGCTTTGAAAAATCAAAGAAAAAAGCCTACCGCACCCGGTGTTCCAAGGTGGTCCCCCATCCAGGTACTGACCAAGCCTGACCCTGCTTAACTTCCGAGATCAGACGGGATCGGGTGCATTCAGAGTAGTATGGCGGTAGGTATTTGCTGCTTGCACCCAGCGCGGATTAAGCTTGCTCATGCCTTCAGTAGGTATTTGCTGCTTGCACCGAGCGCGAATTAAGCTTGCTCCTGCCTTCATTCACAGCTTTGTAAACAATGGAAGAGATAAAATGGGGTTACAATTTTGACCGCAAATTACTAAATAAAAAATGCAAGTACAGGCCCAGAATAACTCGCTAACCCATGACAAAAAGTATATACGGATAAGGTTTACCTGCCTCTCTGTCTGTCTGCCTGCCTGCTGTCTGTCTGTCTTTATTAAAGATAATTATCTTCATTTCAAATTCATGATGTTTTATAGGAAATGCAAGAAACAGTTGTGTTTACTAAAGATAATTATCTTCATTTCAAATTTATGTGTTTTTTAGAAATGCAAGATACAGTTGTTTCAATGAATATCGCCACTTTCAGGAGATATTACGCATGCATAGTTGCTTTGAAAAATCAAAGAAAAAAGCCTACCGCACCCGGTGTTCCAAGGTGGTCCCCCATCCAGGTACTGACCAAGCCTGACCCTGCTTAACTTCCGAGATCAGACGGGATCGGGTGCATTCAGAGTAGTATGGCGGTAGGTATTTGCTGCTTGCACCCAGCGCGGATTAAGCTTGCTCATGCCTTCATTTTACAGCTTTGTAAACAATGGAAGAGATAAAATGGGGTTACAATTTTGACCGCAAATTACTAAATAAAAAATGCCAGTACAGGCCCAGAATAACTCGCTGACCCATGACAAAAAGTATATACGGATAAGGTTTACCTGCGTCTCTGTCTGTCTGCCTGCCTGCCTGTCTGTCTTTATTAAAGATAATTATCTTCATTTCAAATTCATGTATTTTTTAAGAAATGCAAGATACAGTTGTCTTTACTAAAGATAATTATCTTCATTTCAAATTTATGTGTTTTTTAGAAATGCAAGATACAGTTGTTTCAATGAATATCGCCACTTTCAGGAGATATTACGCATGCATAGTTGCTTTGAAAAATCAAAGAAAAAAGCCTACCGCACCCGGTGTTCCAAGGCGGTCCCCCATCCAGGTACTGACCGAGCCTGACCCTGCTTAACTTCCGAGATCAGACGGGATCGGGTGCATTCAGAGTAGTATGGCGGTAGGTATTTGCTGCTTGCACCGAGCGCGAATTAAGCTTGCTCATGCCTTCATTCACAGCTTTGTAAACAATGGAAGAGATAAAATGGGGTTACAATTTTGACCGCAAATTACTAAATAAAAAATGCCAGTACAGGCCCAGAATAACTCGCTGACCCATGACAAAAAGTATATACGGATAAGGTTTACCTGCGTCTCTGTCTGTCTGCCTGCCTGCCTGTCTGTCTTTATTAAAGATAATTATCTTCATTTCAAATTCATGTATTTTTTAAGAAATGCAAGATACAGTTGTCTTTACTAAAGATAATTATCTTCATTTCAAATTTATGTGTTTTTTAGAAATGCAAGATACAGTTGTTTCAATGAATATCGCCACTTTCAGGAGATATTACGCATGCATAGTTGCTTTGAAAAATCAAAGAAAAAAGCCTACCGCACCCGGTGTTCCAAGGTGGTCCCCCATCCAGGTACTGACCAAGCCTGACCCTGCTTAACTTCCGAGATCAGACGGGATCGGGTGCATTCAGAGTAGTATGGCGGTAGGTATTTGCTGCTTGCACCGAGCGCGAATTAAGCTTGCTCCTGCCTTCATTCACAGCTTTGTAAACAATGGAAGAGATAAAATGGGGTTACAATTTTGACCGCAAATTACTAAATAAAAAATGCAAGTACAGGCCCAGAATAACTCGCTAACCCATGACAAAAAGTATATACGGATAAGGTTTACCTGCCTCTCTGTCTGTCTGCCTGCCTGCCTGTCTGTCTTTATTAAAGATAATTATCTTCATTTCAAATTCATGTATTTTTATAGGAAATGCAAGATACAGTTGTGTTTACTAAAGATAATTATCTTCATTTCAAATTTATGTGTTTTTTAGAAATGCAAGATACAGTTGTTTCAATGAATATCGCCACTTTCAGGAGATATTACGCATGCATAGTTGCTTTGAAAAATCAAAGAAAAAAGCCTACCGCACCCGGTGTTCCAAGGTGGTCCCCCATCCAGGTACTGACCAAGCCTGACCCTGCTTAACTTCCGAGATCAGACGGGATCGGGTGCATTCAGAGTAGTATGGCGGTAGGTATTTGCTGCTTGCACCCAGCGCGGATTAAGCTTGCTCATGCCTTCATTTTACAGCTTTGTAAACAATGGAAGAGATAAAATGGGGTTACAATTTTGACCGCAAATTACTAAATAAAAAATGCCAGTACAGGCCCAGAATAACTCGCTGACCCATGACAAAAAGTATATACGGATAAGGTTTACCTGCGTCTCTGTCTGTCTGCCTGCCTGCCTGTCTGTCTTTATTAAAGATAATTATCTTCATTTCAAATTCATGTATTTTTTAAGAAATGCAAGATACAGTTGTCTTTACTAAAGATAATTATCTTCATTTCAAATTTATGTGTTTTTTAGAAATGCAAGATACAGTTGTTTCAATGAATATCGCCACTTTCAGGAGATATTACGCATGCATAGTTGCTTTGAAAAATCAAAGAAAAAAGCCTACCGCACCCGGTGTTCCAAGGTGGTCCCCCATCCAGGTACTGACCAAGCCTGACCCTGCTTAACTTCCGAGATCAGACGGGATCGGGTGCATTCAGAGTAGTATGGCGGTAGGTATTTGCTGCTTGCACCGAGCGCGAATTAAGCTTGCTCCTGCCTTCATTCACAGCTTTGTAAACAATGGAAGAGATAAAATGGGGTTACAATTTTGACCGCAAATTACTAAATAAAAAATGCAAGTACAGGCCCAGAATAACTCGCTAACCCATGACAAAAAGTATATACGGATAAGGTTTACCTGCGTCTCTGTCTGTCTGCCTGCCTGCCTGTCTGTCTTTATTAAAGATAATTATCTTCATTTCAAATTCATGTGTTTTATAGGAAATGCAAGAAACAGTTGTGTTTACTAAAGATAATTATCTTCATTTCAAATTTATGTGTTTTTTAGAAATGCAAGATACAGTTGTTTCAATGAATATCGCCACTTTCAGGAGATATTACGCATGCATAGTTGCTTTGAAAAATCAAAGAAAAAAGCCTACCGCACCCGGTGTTCCAAGGTGGTCCCCCATCCAGGTACTGACCAAGCCTGACCCTGCTTAACTTCCGAGATCAGACGGGATCGGGTGCATTCAGAGTAGTATGGCGGTAGGTATTTGCTGCTTGCACCCGAGCGCGGATTAAGCTTGCTCATGCCTTCATTTACAGCTTTGTAAACAATGGAAGAGATAAAATGGGGTTACAATTTTGACCGCAAATTACTAAATAAAAAATGCCAGTACAGGCCCAGAATAACTCGCTGACCCATGACAAAAAGTATATACGGATAAGGTTTACCTGCGTCTCTGTCTGTCTGCCTGCCTGCCTGCCTGTCTGTCTTTATTAAAGATAATTATCTTCATTTCAAATTCATGTATTTTTTAAGAAATGCAAGATACAGTTGTCTTTACTAAAGATAATTATCTTCATTTCAAATTTATGTGTTTTTTAGAAATGCAAGATACAGTTGTTTCAATGAATATCGCCACTTTCAGGAGATATTACGCATGCATAGTTGCTTTGAAAAATCAAAGAAAAAAGCCTACCGCACCCGGTGTTCCAAGGTGGTCCCCCATCCAGGTACTGACCAAGCCTGACCCTGCTTAACTTCCGAGATCAGACGGGATCGGGTGCATTCAGAGTAGTATGGCGGTAGGTATTTGCTGCTTGCACCGAGCGCGAATTAAGCTTGCTCATGCCTTCATTCACAGCTTTGTAAACAATGGAAGAGATAAAAACATAATTTATGCTTACCTGATAAATTCCTTTCTTCTGTTGTGTGATCAGTCCACGGGTCATCATTACTTCTGGGATATAACTCCTCCCCAACAGGAAATGCAAGAGGATTCACCCAGCAGAGCTGCATATAGCTCCTCCCCTCTACGTCAGTCCCAGTCATTCGACCAAGAATCAACGAGAAAGGAGTAACCAAGGGTGAAGTGGTGACTGGAGTATAATTTAAAAGATATTTACCTGCCTTAAAACAGGGCGGGCCGTGGACTGATCACACAACAGAAGAAAGGAATTTATCAGGTAAGCATAAATTATGTTTTCTTCTGTTATGTGTGATCAGTCCACGGGTCATCATTACTTCTGGGATACCAATACCAAAGCAAAAGTACACGGATGACGGGAGGGATAGGCAGGCTCATTATACAGAAGGAACCACTGCCTGAAGAACCTTTCTCCCAAAAATAGCCTCCGAAGAAGCAAAAGTGTCAAATTTGTAAAATTTGGAAAAAGTATGAAGCGAAGACCAAGTTGCAGCCTTGCAAATCTGTTCAACAGAGGCCTCATTCTTAAAGGCCCAAGTGGAAGCCACAGCTCTAGTGGAGTGAGCTGTAATTCTTTCAGGAGGCTGCTGTCCAGCAGTCTCATAGGCTAAACGTATTATGCTACGAAGCCAAAAAGAGAGAGAGGTAGCAGAAGCTTTTTGACCTCTCCTCTGTCCAGAGTAAACGACAAACAAGGAAGAAGTTTGGCGAAAATCTTTAGTTGCCTGCAAGTAGAACTTGAGGGCACGAACTACATCCAGATTGTGTAAAAGACGTTCCTTCTTTGAAGAAGGATTTGGACACAAGGATGGGACAACAATCTCTTGATTGATGTTCCTGTTAGTGACTACCTTAGGTAAGAACCCAGGTTTAGTACGCAGAACTACCTTGTCTGAGTGAAAAATCAGATAAGGGGAATCACAATGTAAGGCTGATAACTCAGAGACTCTTCGAGCCGAGGAAATAGCCATTAAAAACAGAACTTTCCAAGATAACATCTTTATATCAATGGAATGAAGGGGTTCAAACGGAACACCCTGTAAAACGTTAAGAACTAAGTTTAAACTCCATGGTGGAGCAACAGCTTTAAACACAGGCTTGATCCTAGCTAAAGCCTGACAAAAGGACTGGACGTCTGGATTTTCTGACAGACGTCTGTGTAACAAGATGGACAGAGCTGAAATCTGTCCCTTTAATGAACTAGCTGATAAACCCTTTTCTAAACCTTCTTGTAGAAAAGACAATATCCTAGCGATCCTAACCTTACTCCAGGAGTAACCTTTGGATTCGCACCAGTATAGGTATTTCCGCCATATTTTATGGTAAATCCTTCTGGTAACAGGCTTCCTAGCCTGAATCAGGGTATCAATAACCGACTCAGAAAAACCACGTTTTGATAAAATCAAGCGTTCAATTTCCAAGCAGTCAGCTTCAGAGAAGTTAGATTTTGATGTTTGAATGGACCCTGTATCAGAAGGTCCTGTCTTAGAGGTAGAGACCAAGGCGGACAGGATGACATGTCCACTAGATCTGCATACCAAGTCCTGCGTGGCCATGCAGGTGCTATTAGAATTACTGATGCTCTCTCCTGTTTGATTTTGGCAATCAATCGAGGAAGCAGCGGGAAGGGTGGAAACACATAAGCCATCCTGAAGTTCCAAGGTGCTGTCAAAGCATCTATCAGAACTGCTCCCGGATCCCTGGATCTGGACCCGTAGCGAGGAAGTTTGGCGTTCTGGCGAGACGCCATGAGATCTATCTCTGGTTTGCCCCAACGTCGAAGTATTTGGGCAAAGACCTCCGGATGAAGTTCCCACTCCCCCGGATGAAAAGTCTGGCGACTCAAGAAATCCGCCTCCCAGTTCTCCACTCCCGGGATGTGGATTGCTGACAGGTGGCAAGAGTGAGACTCTGCCCAGCGAATTATCTTTGATACTTCCATCATTGCTAGGGAGCTTCTTGTCCCTCCCTGATGGTTGATGTAAGCTACAGTCGTGATGTTGTCCGACTGAAACCTGATGAACCCCCGAGTTGTTAACTGGGGCCAAGCCAGAAGGGCATTGAGAACTGCTCTCAATTCCAGAATGTTTATTGGAAGGAGACTCTCCTCCTGATTCCATAGTCCCTGAGCCTTCAGAGAATTCCAGACAGCGCCCCAACCTAGTAGGCTGGCGTCTGTTGTTACAATTGTCCAGTCTGGCCTGCTGAATGGCATCCCCCTGGACAGGTGTGGCCGATAAAGCCACCATAGAAGAGAATTTCTGGTCTCTTGATTCAGATTCAGAGTAGGGGACAAATCTGAGTAATCCCCATTCCACTGACTTAGCATGCATAATTGCAGCGGTCTGAGGTGTAGGCGTGCAAAAGGTACTATGTCCATTGCCGCTACCATTAAGCCGATCACCTCCATGCATTGAGCTACTGACGGGTGTTGAATGGAATGAAGGACGCGGCATGCATTTTGAAGCTTTGTTAACCTGTCTTCTGTCAGGTAAATCTTCATTTCTACAGAATCTATAAGAGTCCCCAAGAATGGAACTCTTGTGAGAGGAAAGAGAGAACTCTTCTTTTCGTTCACTTTCCATCCATGCGACCTTAGAAATGCCAGAACTAACTCTGTATGAGACTTGGCAGTTTGAAAGCTTGAAGCTTGTATTAGAATGTCGTCTAGGTACGGAGCTACCGAAATCCCTCGCGGTCTTAGTACCGCTAGAAGGGCACCCAGAACCTTTGTGAAGATTCTTGGAGCCGTAGCCAATCCGAATGGAAGAGCTACAAACTGGTAGTGCCTGTCTAAGAAGGCAAACCTTAGATACCGGTGATGATCTTTGTGGATCGGTATGTGAAGGTAAGCATCCTTTAAATCCACTGTGGTCATGTACTGACCCTCTTGGATCATGGGTAAGATTGTCCGAATAGTTTCCATTTTGAACGATGGAACTCTTAGGAATTTGTTTAGAGTCTTTAAATCTAAGATTGGCCTGAAAGTTCCCTCTTTTTTGGGAACCACAAACAGGTTTGAGTAGAACCCTTGTCCTTGTTCCGACCGCGGAACCGGATGGATCACTCCCATTAATAACAGATCTTGTACGCAGCGTAGAAACGCTTCTTTCTTTATCTGGTTTGTTGACAACCTTGACAGATGAAATCTCCCTCTTGGGGGAGATAATTTGAAGTCTAGAAGGTATCCCTGAGATATGATCTCTAGTGCCCAGGGATCCTGAACATCTCTTGCCCAGGCCTGGGCGAAGAGAGAGAGTCTGCCCCCCACTAGATCCGGTCCCGGATCGGGGGCTCTCGGTTCATGCTGTCTTTGGGGCAGCAGCAGGTTTCCTGGCCTGCTTGCTCTTGTTCCAGGACTGGTTAGGCTTCCAGCCTTGCCTGTAACGAGCAACAGCTCCTTCCTGTTTTGGTGCAGTGGAGGTTGATGCTGCTCCTGTTTTGAAAGTTCCGAAAGGGACGAAAATTAGCCTGTCTAGCCTTAGCTTTGGCTTTGTCTTGAGGTAGGGCGTGGCCCTTACCTCCTGTAATGTCAGCGATAATTTCTTTCAAACCGGGCCCAAATAAAGACTGCCCCTTGAAAGGTATATTAAGTAATTTGGACTTAGAAGTAACATCAGCTGACCAGGATTTTAGCCACAGCGCCCTACGTGCCTGTATGGCGAATCCTGAGTTCTTAGCCGTAAGTTTGGTTAAATGTACTACGGCCTCCGAAATGAAAGAATTAGCTAGTTTAAGGACTCTAAGCCTGTCCGTAATGTCGTCTAGCGTAGATGAACTAAGGTTCTCTTCAAGCGACTCAATCCAAAATGCTGCCGCAGCCGTAATCGGCGCGATACATGCAAGGGGTTGTAATATAAAACCTTGTTGAACAAACATTTTCTTAAGGTAACCCTCTAATTTTTTATCCATTGGATCTGAGAAAGCACAGCTATCCTCCACCGGGATAGTGGTACGCTTAGCTAAAGTAGAAACTGCTCCCTCCACCTTGGGGACCGTTTGCCATAAGTCCCGAGTGGTGGCGTCTATTGGAAACATCTTTCTAAATATTGGAGGGGGTGAGAACGGCACACCGGGTCTATCCCACTCCTTAGTAACAATTTCAGTTAGTCTCTTAGGTATAGGAAAAACGTCAGTACTCGCCGGTACCGCAAAGTATTTATCCAACCTACACAGTTTCTCTGGTATTGCAACGGTGTTACAATCGTTGAGAGCTGCTAAGACCTCCCCTAGTAATACACGGAGGTTCTCCAATTTAAATTTAAAATTTGAAATATCTGAGTCCAATCTGTTTGGATCAGAACCGTCACCCACAGAATGAAGCTCTCCGTCCTCATGCTCTGCGAGCTGTGACGCAGTATCAGACATGGCCCTAGCATTGTCAGCGCACTCTGTTCTCACCCCAGAGTGATCACGCTTGCCTCTTAGTTCTGGTAATTTAGACAAAACTTCAGTCATAACAGTAGCCATATCTTGTAATGTTATCTGTAATGGCCGCCCAGATGTACTAGGCGCCAAAATATCACGCACCTCCCGGGCGGGAGATGCAGGTACTGTCGCGTGAGGCGAGTTAGTCGGCATAACTCTCCCCTCGCTGTTTGGTGAAATTTGTTCACATTGTACAGATTGACTTTTATTTAAAGTAGCATCAATACAGTTAGTACATAAATTTCTATTGGGCTCCACCTTGGCATTGGAACAAATGACACAGATATCTTCCTCTGAGTCAGACATGTTTAACACACTAGCAAAAAACTTACAACTTGGTTATAATCTTTTTTAGCAAAAAACGTACTGTGCCTCAAAGAGGTACTAACGATTAAATGACAGTTGAAATAATGAACTGAAAAACAGTTATAGCATCAAACTTTAAAACAACACAACTTTTAGCAAAGGTTTGTTCCCATTAGTAAAATAACAATAATTAAATTTGACATAAAAAATACAAAGCAACGTTTTTATTCACAGTCACTATAAGAATTCTCACAGCTCTGCTGAGAGAATTTACCTCCCTTCAAAGAAGTTTGAAGACCCCTGAGATCTGTCAGAGATGAACCGGATCATGCAGGAAAAATAAAAGTAACTGACTGGAATTTTTTGATGCGTAGCAAAGAGCGCCAAAAACGGCCCCTCCCTCTCCCACACAGCAGTGAAGAGAAACGAAACTGTCACAATTAAAGCAAAAAAACTGCCAAGTGGAAAATAATGCCCAAATATTTATTCACACAGTACCTCAGCAATGTAAACGATTCTACATTCCAGCAAAAACGTTTAACATGATAAATAGTTATTAAAAGGATTAGTGACCTTTAACAGAGTAGTTCCGGTGAAATACCATCCCCAGAATACTGAAGTGTATACATACATGTCATTTTAACGGTATGGCAGGATTTTCTCATCAATTCCATTCAGAAAATAAAAACTGCTACATACCTCAATGCAGATTCATCTGCCCGCTGTCCCCTGATCTGAAGCCTTTACCTCCCTCAGATGGCCGAGAACAGCAATATGATCTTAACTACTCCGGTTAAAATCATAGTAAAAAAACTCTGTCAGATTCTTCCTCAAACTCTGCCAGAGAAGTAATAACACGCTCCGGTGCTATTGTAAAATAACAAACTTTTGATTGAAGTCATAAAAACTAAGTATAATCACCATAGTCCTCTCACACATCCTATCTAGTCGTTGGGTGCAAGAGAATGACTGGGACTGACGTAGAGGGGAGGAGCTATATGCAGCTCTGCTGGGTGAATCCTCTTGCATTTCCTGTTGGGGAGGAGTTATATCCCAGAAGTAATGATGACCCGTGGACTGATCACACATAACAGAAGAAATGGGGTTACAAATTTGACCGCAAATTACTAAATAAAAAATGCCAGTACAGGCCCAGAATAACTCGCTGACCCATGACAAAAAGTATATACGGATAAGGTTTACCTGCCTCTCTGTCTGTCTGCCTGCCTGTCTGTCTTTATTAAAGATAATTATCTTCATTTCAAATTCATGTATTTTTTAAGAAATGCAAGATACAGTTGTCTTTACTAAAGATAATTATCTTCATTTCAAATTTATGTGTTTTTTAGAAATGCAAGATACAGTTGTTTCAATGAATATCGCCACTTTCAGGAGATATTACGCATGCATAGTTGCTTTGAAAAATCAAAGAAAAAAGCCTACCGCACCCGGTGTTCCAAGGTGGTCCCCCATCCAGGTACTGACCGAGCCTGACCCTGCTTAACTTCCGAGATCAGACGGGATCGGGTGCATTCAGAGTAGTATGGCGGTAGGTATTTGCTGCTTGCACCGAGCGCGAATTAAGCTTGCTCATGCCTTCATTCACAGCTTTGTAAACAATGGAAGAGATAAAATGGGGTTACAATTTTGACCGCAAATTACTAAATAAAAAATGCCAGTACAGGCCCAGAATAACTCGCTGACCCATGACAAAAAGTATATACGGATAAGGTTTACCTGCGTCTCTGTCTGTCTGCCTGCCTGTCTGTCTGTCTTTATTAAAGATAATTATCTTCATTTCAAATTCATGTATTTTTTAAGAAATGCAAGATACAGTTGTGTTTACTAAAGATAATTATCTTCATTTCAAATTTATGTGTTTTTTAGAAATGCAAGATACAGTTGTTTCAATGAATATCGCCACTTTCAGGAGATATTACGCATGCATAGTTGCTTTGAAAAATCAAAGAAAAAAGCCTACCGCACCCGGTGTTCCAAGGCGGTCCCCCATCCAGGTACTGACCGAGCCTGACCCTGCTTAACTTCCGAGATCAGACGGGATCGGGTGCATTCAGAGTAGTATGGCGGTAGGTATTTGCTGCTTGCACCGAGCGCGAATTAAGCTTGCTCATGCCTTCATTCACAGCTTTGTAAACAATGGAAGAGATAAAATGGGGTTACAATTTTGACCGCAAATTACTAAATAAAAAATGCCAGTACAGGCCCAGAATAACTCGCTGACCCATGACAAAAAGTATATACGGATAAGGTTTACCTGCGTCTCTGTCTGTCTGCCTGCCTGCCTGTCTGTCTTTATTAAAGATAATTATCTTCATTTCAAATTCATGTATTTTTTAAGAAATGCAAGATACAGTTGTCTTTACTAAAGATAATTATCTTCATTTCAAATTTATGTGTTTTTTAGAAATGCAAGATACAGTTGTTTCAATGAATATCGCCACTTTCAGGAGATATTACGCATGCATAGTTGCTTTGAAAAATCAAAGAAAAAAGCCTACCGCACCCGGTGTTCCAAGGCGGTCCCCCATCCAGGTACTGACCGAGCCTGACCCTGCTTAACTTCCGAGATCAGACGGGATCGGGTGCATTCAGAGTAGTATGGCGGTAGGTATTTGCTGCTTGCACCGAGCGCGAATTAAGCTTGCTCCTGCCTTCATTCACAGTTTTGTAAACAATGGAAGAGATAAAATGGGGTTACAATTTTGACCGCAAATTACTAAATAAAAAATGCCAGTACAGGCCCAGAATAACTCGCTGACCCATGACAAAAAGTATATACGGATAAGGTTTACCTGCCTCTCTGTCTGTCTGCCTGCCTGCCTGTCTGTCTTTATTAAAGATAATTATCTTCATTTCAAATTCATGTATTTTTTAAGAAATGCAAGATACAGTTGTCTTTACTAAAGATAATTATCTTCATTTCAAATTTATGTGTTTTTTAGAAATGCAAGATACAGTTGTTTCAATGAATATCGCCACTTTCAGGAGATATTACGCATGCATAGTTGCTTTGAAAAATCAAAGAAAAAAGCCTACCGCACCCGGTGTTCCAAGGTGGTCCCCCATCCAGGTACTGACCAAGCCTGACCCTGCTTAACTTCCGAGATCAGACGGGATCGGGTGCATTCAGAGTAGTATGGCGGTAGGTATTTGCTGCTTGCACCCAGCGCGGATTAAGCTTGCTCATGCCTTCATTTTACAGCTTTGTAAACAATGGAAGAGATAAAATGGGGTTACAATTTTGACCGCAAATTACTAAATAAAAAATGCCAGTACAGGCCCAGAATAACTCGCTGACCCATGACAAAAAGTATATACGGATAAGGTTTACCTGCGTCTCTGTCTGTCTGCCTGCCTGCCTGTCTGTCTTTATTAAAGATAATTATCTTCATTTCAAATTCATGTATTTTTTAAGAAATGCAAGATACAGTTGTCTTTACTAAAGATAATTATCTTCATTTCAAATTTATGTGTTTTTTAGAAATGCAAGATACAGTTGTTTCAATGAATATCGCCACTTTCAGGAGATATTACGCATGCATAGTTGCTTTGAAAAATCAAAGAAAAAAGCCTACCGCACCCGGTGTTCCAAGGCGGTCCCCCATCCAGGTACTGACCGAGCCTGACCCTGCTTAACTTCCGAGATCAGACGGGATCGGGTGCATTCAGAGTAGTATGGCGGTAGGTATTTGCTGCTTGCACCGAGCGCGAATTAAGCTTGCTCCTGCCTTCATTCACAGTTTTGTAAACAATGGAAGAGATAAAATGGGGTTACAATTTTGACCGCAAATTACTAAATAAAAAATGCCAGTACAGGCCCAGAATAACTCGCTGACCCATGACAAAAAGTATATACGGATAAGGTTTACCTGCCTCTCTGTCTGTCTGCCTGCCTGGCTGTCTGTCTGTCTTTATTAAAGATAATTATCTTCATTTCAAATTCATGTGTTTTATAGGAAATGCAAGAAACAGTTGTCTTTACTAAAGATAATTATCTTCATTTCAAATTTATGTGTTTTTTAGAAATGCAAGATACAGTTGTTTCAATGAATATCGCCACTTTCAGGAGATATTACGCATGCATAGTTGCTTTGAAAAATCAAAGAAAAAAGCCTACCGCACCCGGTGTTCCAAGGCGGTCCCCCATCCAGGTACTGACCGAGCCTGACCCTGCTTAACTTCCGAGATCAGACGGGATCGGGTGCATTCAGAGTAGTATGGCGGTAGGTATTTGCTGCTTGCACCCAGCGCGAATTAAGCTTGCTCATGCCTTCATTCACAGCTTTGTAAACAATGGAAGAGATAAAATGGGGTTACAATTTTGACCGCAAATTACTAAATAAAAAATGCCAGTACAGGCCCAGAATAACTCGCTGACCCATGACAAAAAGTATATACGGATAAGGTTTACCTGCCTCTCTGTCTGTCTGCCTGCCTGCCTGTCTGTCTTTATTAAAGATAATTATCTTCATTTCAAATTCATGTGTTTTATAGGAAATGCAAGATACAGTTGTGTTTACTAAAGATAATTATCTTCATTTCAAATTTATGTGTTTTTTAGAAATGCAAGATACAGTTGTTTCAATGAATATCGCCACTTTCAGGAGATATTACGCATGCATAGTTGCTTTGAAAAATCAAAGAAAAAAGCCTACCGCACCCGGTGTTCCAAGGCGGTCCCCCATCCAGGTACTGACCGAGCCTGACCCTGCTTAACTTCCGAGATCAGACGGGATCGGGTGCATTCAGAGTAGTATGGCGGTAGGTATTTGCTGCTTGCACCGAGCGCGAATTAAGCTTGCTCATGCCTTCATTCACAGCTTTGTAAACAATGGAAGAGATAAAATGGGGTTACAATTTTGACCGCAAATTACTAAATAAAAAATGCCAGTACAGGCCCAGAATAACTCGCTGACCCATGACAAAAAGTATATACGGATAAGGTTTACCTGCCTCTCTGTCTGTCTGCCTGCCTGTCTGTCTGTCTTTATTAAAGATAATTATCTTCATTTCAAATTCATGTATTTTTTAAGAAATGCAAGATACAGTTGTCTTTACTAAAGATAATTATCTTCATTTCAAATTTATGTGTTTTTTAGAAATGCAAGATACAGTTGTTTCAATGAATATCGCCACTTTCAGGAGATATTACGCATGCATAGTTGCTTTGAAAAATCAAAGAAAAAAGCCTACCGCACCCGGTGTTCCAAGGCTGGTCCCCCATCCAGGTACTGACCGAGCCTGACCCTGCTTAACTTCCGAGATCAGACGGGATCGGGTGCATTCAGAGTAGTATGGCGGTAGGTATTTGCTGCTTGCACCGAGCGCGAATTAAGCTTGCTCCTGCCTTCATTCACAGCTTTGTAAACAATGGAAGAGATAAAATGGGGTTACAATTTTGACCGCAAATTACTAAATAAAAAATGCAAGTACAGGCCCAGAATAACTCGCTGACCCATGACAAAAAGTATATACGGATAAGGTTTACCTGCGTCTCTGTCTGTCTGCCTGCCTGCCTGTCTGTCTTTATTAAAGATAATTATCTTCATTTCAAATTCATGTATTTTTTAAGAAATGCAAGATACAGTTGTCTTTACTAAAGATAATTATCTTCATTTCAAATTTATGTGTTTTTTAGAAATGCAAGATACAGTTGTTTCAATGAATATCGCCACTTTCAGGAGATATTACGCATGCATAGTTGCTTTGAAAAATCAAAGAAAAAAGCCTACCGCACCCGGTGTTCCAAGGCGGTCCCCCATCCAGGTACTGACCGAGCCTGACCCTGCTTAACTTCCGAGATCAGACGGGATCGGGTGCATTCAGAGTAGTATGGCGGTAGGTATTTGCTGCTTGCACCGAGCGCGAATTAAGCTTGCTCCTGCCTTCATTCACAGCTTTGTAAACAATGGAAGAGATAAAATGGGGTTACAATTTTGACCGCAAATTACTAAATAAAAAATGCCAGTACAGGCCCAGAATAACTCGCTGACCCATGACAAAAAGTATATACGGATAAGGTTTACCTGCCTCTCTGTCTGTCTGCCTGCCTGCCTGTCTGTCTTTATTAAAGATAATTATCTTCATTTCAAATTCATGTATTTTTTAAGAAATGCAAGATACAGTTGTCTTTACTAAAGATAATTATCTTCATTTCAAATTTATGTGTTTTTTTAGAAATGCAAGATACAGTTGTTTCAATGAATATCGCCACTTTCAGGAGATATTACGCATGCATAGTTGCTTTGAAAAATCAAAGAAAAAAGCCTACCGCACCCGGTGTTCCAAGGTGGTCCCCCATCCAGGTACTGACCAAGCCTGACCCTGCTTAACTTCCGAGATCAGACGGGATCGGGTGCATTCAGAGTAGTATGGCGGTAGGTATTTGCTGCTTGCACCCAGCGCGGATTAAGCTTGCTCATGCCTTCATTTTACAGCTTTGTAAACAATGGAAGAGATAAAATGGGGTTACAATTTTGACCGCAAATTACTAAATAAAAAATGCCAGTACAGGCCCAGAATAACTCGCTGACCCATGACAAAAAGTATATACGGATAAGGTTTACCTGCCTCTCTGTCTGTCTGCCTGTCTGTCTTTATTAAAGATAATTATCTTCATTTCAAATTCATGTATTTTTTAAGAAATGCAAGATACAGTTGTCTTTACTAAAGATAATTATCTTCATTTCAAATTTATGTGTTTTTTAGAAATGCAAGATACAGTTGTTTCAATGAATATCGCCACTTTCAGGAGATATTACGCATGCATAGTTGCTTTGAAAAATCAAAGAAAAAAGCCTACCGCACCCGGTGTTCCAAGGCGGTCCCCCATCCAGGTACTGACCGAGCCTGACCCTGCTTAACTTCCGAGATCAGACGGGATCGGGTGCATTCAGAGTAGTATGGCGGTAGGTATTTGCTGCTTGCACCGAGCGCGAATTAAGCTTGCTCATGCCTTCATTCACAGCTTTGTAAACAATGGAAGAGATAAAATGGGGTTACAATTTTGACCGCAAATTACTAAATAAAAAATGCCAGTACAGGCCCAGAATAACTCGCTGACCCATGACAAAAAGTATATACGGATAAGGTTTACCTGCCTCTCTGTCTGTCTGCCTGCCTGGCTGTCTGTCTTTATTAAAGATAATTATCTTCATTTCAAATTCATGTGTTTTATAGGAAATGCAAGAAACAGTTGTCTTTACTAAAGATAATTATCTTCATTTCAAATTTATGTGTTTTTTAGAAATGCAAGATACAGTTGTTTCAATGAATATCGCCACTTTCAGGAGATATTACGCATGCATAGTTGCTTTGAAAAATCAAAGAAAAAAGCCTACCGCACCCGGTGTTCCAAGGCGGTCCCCCATCCAGGTACTGACCGAGCCTGACCCTGCTTAACTTCCGAGATCAGACGGGATCGGGTGCATTCAGAGTAGTATGGCGGTAGGTATTTGCTGCTTGCACCCAGCGCGGATTAAGCTTGCTCATGCCTTCATTCACAGCTTTGTAAACAATGGAAGAGATAAAATGGGGTTACAATTTTGACCGCAAATTACTAAATAAAAAATGCCAGTACAGGCCCAGAATAACTCGCTGACCCATGACAAAAAGTATATACGGATAAGGTTTACCTGCCTCTCTGTCTGTCTGCCTGCCTGCCTGTCTGTCTTTATTAAAGATAATTATCTTCATTTCAAATTCATGTGTTTTATAGGAAATGCAAGATACAGTTGTGTTTACTAAAGATAATTATCTTCATTTCAAATTTATGTGTTTTTTAGAAATGCAAGATACAGTTGTTTCAATGAATATCGCCACTTTCAGGAGATATTACGCATGCATAGTTGCTTTGAAAAATCAAAGAAAAAAGCCTACCGCACCCGGTGTTCCAAGGTGGTCCCCCATCCAGGTACTGACCAAGCCTGACCCTGCTTAACTTCCGAGATCAGACGGGATCGGGTGCATTCAGAGTAGTAAGGCGGTAGGTATTTGCTGCTTGCACCCAGCGCGGATTAAGCTTGCTCATGCCTTCATTTTACAGCTTTGTAAACAATGGAAGAGATAAAATGGGGTTACAATTTTGACCGCAAATTACTAAATAAAAAATGCCAGTACAGGCCCAGAATAACTCGCTGACCCATGACAAAAAGTATATACGGATAAGGTTTACCTGCGTCTCTGTCTGTCTGCCTGCCTGCCTGTCTGTCTTTATTAAAGATAATTATCTTCATTTCAAATTCATGTATTTTTTAAGAAATGCAAGATACAGTTGTCTTTACTAAAGATAATTATCTTCATTTCAAATTTATGTGTTTTTTAGAAATGCAAGATACAGTTGTTTCAATGAATATCGCCACTTTCAGGAGATATTACGCATGCATAGTTGCTTTGAAAAATCAAAGAAAAAAGCCTACCGCACCCGGTGTTCCAAGGCGGTCCCCCATCCAGGTACTGACCGAGCCTGACCCTGCTTAACTTCCGAGATCAGACGGGATCGGGTGCATTCAGAGTAGTATGGCGGTAGGTATTTGCTGCTTGCACCGAGCGCGAATTAAGCTTGCTCCTGCCTTCATTCACAGCTTTGTAAACAATGGAAGAGATAAAATGGGGTTACAATTTTGACCGCAAATTACTAAATAAAAAATGCCAGTACAGGCCCAGAATAACTCGCTGACCCATGACAAAAAGTATATACGGATAAGGTTTACCTGCCTCTCTGTCTGTCTGCCTGCCTGCCTGCCTGCCTGTCTGTCTTTATTAAAGATAATTATCTTCATTTCAAATTCATGTATTTTTTAAGAAATGCAAGATACAGTTGTCTTTACTAAAGATAATTATCTTCATTTCAAATTTATGTGTTTTTTAGAAATGCAAGATACAGTTGTTTCAATGAATATCGCCACTTTCAGGAGATATTACGCATGCATAGTTGCTTTGAAAAATCAAAGAAAAAAGCCTACCGCACCCGGTGTTCCAAGGCGGTCCCCCATCCAGGTACTGACCGAGCCTGACCCTGCTTAACTTCCGAGATCAGACGGGATCGGGTGCATTCAGAGTAGTATTGGCGGTAGGTATTTGCTGCTTGCACCGAGCGCGAATTAAGCTTGCTCCTGCCTTCATTCACAGCTTTGTAAACAATGGAAGAGATAAAATGGGGTTACAATTTTGACCGCAAATTACTAAATAAAAAATGCCAGTACAGGCCCAGAATAACTCGCTGACCCATGACAAAAAGTATATACGGATAAGGTTTACCTACCTCTCTGTCTGTCTGCCTGCCTGTCTGTCTTTATTAAAGATAATTATCTTCATTTCAAATTCATGTATTTTTTAAGAAATGCAAGATACAGTTGTCTTTACTAAAGATAATTATCTTCATTTCAAATTTATGTGTTTTTTAGAAATGCAAGATACAGTTGTTTCAATGAATATCGCCACTTTCAGGAGATATTACGCATGCATAGTTGCTTTGAAAAATCAAAGAAAAAAGCCTACCGCACCCGGTGTTCCAAGGCGGTCCCCCATCCAGGTACTGACCGAGCCAGACCCTGCTTAACTTCCGAGATCAGACGGGATCGAGTGCATTCAGAGTAGTATGGCGGTAGGTATTTGCTGCTTGCACCGAGCGCGAATTAAGCTTGCTCATGCCTTCATTCACAGCTTTGTAAACAATGGAAGAGATAAAATGGGGTTACAAATTTGACCGCAAATTACTAAATAAAAAATGCCAGTACAGGCCCAGAATAACTCGCTGACCCATGACAAAAAGTATATACGGATAAGGTTTACCTGCCTCTCTGTCTGCCTGCCTGCCTGCCTGTCTGTCTTTATTAAAGATAATTATCTTCATTTCAACTTCATGTATTTTTTAAGAAATGCAAGATACAGTTGTCTTTACTAAAGATAATTATCTTCATTTCAAATTTATGTGTTTTTTAGAAATGCAAGATACAGTTGTTTCAATGAATATCGCCACTTTCAGGAGATATTATGCATGCATAGTTGCTTTGAAAAATCAAAGAAAAAAGCCTACCGCACCCGGTGTTCCAAGGTGGTCCCCCATCCAGGTACTGACCAAGCCTGACCCTGCTTAACTTCCGAGATCAGACGGGATCGGGTGCATTCAGAGTAGTATGGCGGTAGGTATTTGCTGCTTGCACCTAGCGCGGATTAATCTTGCTCATGACTTCATTTTACAGCTTTGTAAACAATGGAAGAGATAAAATGGGGTTACAATTTTGACCGAAAATTACTAAATAAAAAATGCCAGTACAGGCCCAGAATAACTCGCTGACCCATGACAAAAAGTATATACGGATAAGGTTTACCTGCCTCTCTGTCTGTTTTTATTAAAGATAATTATCTTCATTTCAAATTCATGTGTTTTATAGGAAATGGAAGATACAGTTGTGTTTACTAAAGATAATTATCTTCATTTCAAATTTATGTATTTTTTAGAAATGCAAGATACAGTTGTTTCAAAGAATATCGCCACTTTCAGGAGATATTACGCATGCATAGTTGCTTTGAAAAATCAAAGAAAAAAGCTTACTGCACCCAGTGTTCCAAGGTGGTCCCCCATCCAGGTACTGAACAAGCCTGACCCTGCTTAACTTCCAAGATCAGACGGGATCGGGTGCATTCAGAGTAGTATGGCGGTAGGTATTTGCTGCTTGCATCCAGCGCGGATTAAGCTTGCTCATGCCTTCATTTTACAGCTTTGTAAACAATGCATTCAGAGTAGTATGGCGGTAGGTATTTGCTGCTTGCACCGAGCGCGAATTAAGCTTGCTCATGCCTTCATTCACAGCTTTGTAAACAATGGAAGAGATAAAATGGGGTTACAATTTTGACCGCAAATTACTAAATAAAAAATGCCAGTACAGGCCCAGAATAACTCGCTGACGCATGACAAAAAGTATATATGGATAAGGTTTACCTGCCTCTCTGTCTGTCTGCCTGGCTGCCTGTCTGTCTTTATTAAAGATAATTATCTTCATTTCAAATTCATGTGTTTTATAGGAAATGCAAGATACAGTTGTGTTTACTAAAGATTATTATCTTCATTTCAAATTTATGTATTTTTTAGAAATGCAAGATACAGTTGTTTCAAAGAATATCGCCACTTTCAGGAGATATTATGCATGCATAGTTGCTTTGAAAAATCAAAGAAAGAAGCCTACCGCACCCGGTGTTCCAAGGTGGTCCCCCATCCAGGTACTGACCAAGCCTGACCCTACTTAACTTCCGAGATCAGACGGGATCGGGTGCATTCAGAGTAGTAAGGCGGTAGGTATTTGCTGCTTGCACCCAGCGCGGATTAAGCTTGCTCATGCCTTCATTTTACAGCTTTGTAAACAATGGAAGAGATAAAATGGGGTTACAATTTTGACCGCAAATTAATAAATAAAAAATGCCAGTACAGGCCCAGAATAACTCGCTGACCCATGACAAAAAGTATATACGGATAAGGTTTACCTGCCTCTCTGTCTGTCTGCCTGCCTGTCTGTCATTATTAAAGATAATTATCTTCATTTCAAATTCATGTATTTTTTAAGAAATGCAAGATACAGTTGTCTTTACTAAAGATAATTATCTTCATTTCAAATGTATGTGTTTTTTAGAAATGCAAGATACAGTTGTTTCAATGAATATCGCCACTTTCAGGAGATATTACGCATGCATAGTTGCTTTGAAAAATCAAAGAAAAAAGCCTACCGCACCCGGTGTTCCAAGGCGGTCCCCCATCCAGGTACTGACCGAGCCTGACCCTGCTTAACTTCCGAGATCAGACGGGATCGGGTGCATTCAGAGTAGTACGGCGGTAGGTATTTGCTGCTTGCAGCGAGCGCGAATTAAGCTTGCTCATGCCTTCATTCACAGCTTTGTAAACAATGGAAGAGATAAAATGGGGTTACAAATTTGACCGCAAATTACTAAATAAAAAATGCCAGTACAGGCCCAGAATAACTCGCTGACCCATGACAAAAAGTATATACGGATAAGGTTTACCTGCCTCTCTGTCTGTCTGCCTGCCTGTCTGTCTTTATTAAAGATAATTATCTTCATTTCAAATTCATGTATTTTTTAAGAAATGCAAGATACAGTTGTCTTTACTAAAGATAATTATCTTCATTTCAAATTTATGTGTTTTTTAGAAATGCAAGATACAGTTGTTTCAATGAATATCGCCACTTTCAGGAGATATTACGCATGCCTAGTTGCTTTGAAAAATCAAAGAAAAAAGCCTACCGCACCCGGTGTTCCAAGGCGGTCCCCCATCCAGGTACTGACCGAGCCTGACCCTGCTTAACTTCTGAGATCAGACGGGATCGGGTGCATTCAGAGTAGTATGGCGGTAGGTATTTGCTGCTTGCACCGAGCGCGAATTAAGCTTGCTCATGCCTTCATTCACAGCTTTGTAAACAATGGAAGAGATAAAATGGGGTTACAATTTTGACCGCAAATTACTAAATAAAAAATGCCAGTACAGGCCCAGAATAACTCGCTGACCCATGACAAAAAGTATATACGGATAAGGTTTACCTGCCTCTCTGTCTGTCTGCCTGCCTGTCTGTCTGTCTTTATAAAAGATAATTATCTTCATTTCAAATTCATGTATTTTTTAAGAAATGCAAGATACAGTTGTCTTTACTAAAGATAATTATCTTCATTTCAAATTTATGTGTTTTTTAGAAATGCAAGATACAGTTGTTTCAATGAATATCGCCACTTTCAGGAGATATTACGCATGCATAGTTGCTTTGAAAAATCAAAGAAAAAAGCCTACCGAACCCGGTGTTCCAAGGCGGTCCCCCATCCAGGTACTGACCGAGCCTGACCCTGCTTAACTTCCAAGATCAGACGGGATCGGGTGCATTCAGAGTAGTATGGCGGTAGGTATTTGCTGCTTGCACCGAGCGCGAATTAAGCTTGCTCATGCCTTCATTCACAGCTTTGTAAACAATGGAAGAGATAAAATGGGGTTACAATTTTGACCGCAAATTACTAAATAAAAAATGCCAGTACAGGCCCAGAATAACTCGCTGACCCATGACAAAAAGTATATACGGATAAGGTTTACCTGCCTCTCTGTCTGTCTGCCTGCCTGTCTGTCTTTATTAAAGATAATTATCTTCATTTCAAATTCATGTATTTTTTAAGAAATGCAAGATACAGTTGTCTTTACTAAAGATAATTATCTTCATTTCAAATTTATGTGTTTTTTAGAAATGCAAGATACAGTTGTTTCAATGAATATCGCCACTTTCAGGAGATATTACGCATGCATAGTTGCTTTGAAAAATCAAAGAAAAAAGCCTACCGCACCCGGTGTTCCAAGGCGGTCCCCCATCCAGGTACTGACCGAGCCTGACCCTGCTTAACTTCCGAGATCAGACGGGATCGGGTGCATTCAGAGTAGTATGGCGGTAGGTATTTGCTGCTTGCACCGAGCGAGAATTAAGCTTGCTCATGCCTTCATTCACAGCTTTGTAAACAATGGAAGAGATAAAATGGGGTTACAATTTTGACCGCAAATTACTAAATAAAAAATGCCAGTACAGGCCCAGAATAACTCGCTGACCCATGACAAAAAGTATATACGGATAAGGTTTACTTGCCTCTCTGTCTGTCTGCCTGCCTGCCTGTCTTTATTAAAGATAATTATCTTCATTTCAAATTCATGTATTTTTTAAGAAATGCAAGATACAGTTGTCTTTACTAAAGATAATTATCTTCATTTCAAATTTATGTGTTTTCTAGAAATGCAAGATACAGTTGTTTCAATGAATATTGCCACTTTCAGGAGATATTATGCATGCATAGTTGCTTTGAAAAATCAAAGAAAAAAGCCTACCGCACCCGGTGTTCCAAGGTGGTCCGCCATCCAGGTACTGACCAAGCCTGACCCATCTTAACTTCCGAGATCAGACGGGATCGGGTGCATTCAGAGTAGTATGGCGGTAGGTATTTGCTGCTTGCACCCAGCGCGGATTAAGCTTGCTCATGCCTTCATTTTACAGCTTTGTAAACAATGGAAGAGATAAAATGGGGTTACAATTTTGACCGCAAATTACTAAATAAAAAATGCCAGTACAGGCCCAGAATAACTCGCTGACCCATGACAAAAAGTATATACGGATAAGGTTTACCTGCCTCTCTGTCTGTCTGCCTGCCTGGCTGTCTGTCTTTATTAAAGATAATTATCTTCATTTCACATTCATGTGTTTTTTAGGAAATGCAAGATACAGTTGTCTTTACTAAAGATAATTATCTTCATTTCAAATTCATGTGTTTTTTAGGAAATGCAAGATACAGTTGTTTCAATGAATATCGCCACTTTCAGGAGATATGACGCATGCATAGTTGCTTTGAAAAATCAAAGAAAAAAGCCTACCGCACCCGGTGTTCCAAGGCGGTCCCCCATCCAGGTACTGACCGAGCCTGACCCTGCTTAACTTCCGAGATCAGACGGGATCGGGTGCATTCAGAGTAGTATGGCGGTAGGTATTTGCTCTTTGCACCCAGCGCGAATTAAGCTTGCTCATGCCTTCATTCACAGCTTTGTAAACAATGGAAGAGATAAAATGGGGTTACAATTTTGGCCGCAAATTACTAAATAAAAAATGCCAGTACAGGCCCAGAATAACTCGCTGACCCATGACAAAAAGTATATACGGATAAGGTTTACCTGCCTCTCTGTCTGTCTGCCTGCCTGGCTGTCTGTCTTTATTAAAGATAATTATCTTCATTTCAAATTCATGTGTTTTTTAGGAAATGCAAGTGTCAGGGTTCTGAGACTGTCTCTTTAAAAACTAGCTCACCACCTCCTTGTCAGGATTGGTTGTTCCTCCTATATCACAGCTGAACACACAGTAGTCAGTGCTTGGTATTGTGGATACAGATCCTGAATTCATTTGGATACAAGCCTTGGATTACAATTTTGTGATTTTCCAGCTAACTATTTATTTGTCTTTATTTAGGGACAAATCACTACATCTAAGCTCAGAACCTGAACCTCAACTTTACTCCGGACTAGGTTTTATTAAGGATTCCTTTACACTCAGTTGGGTAACTATTGCATTTACTACGTATCTCCACTTACCTACCACAGTTGCTATGCTTTGTTTCACACTGACGCAGCACTAGCAACATTCACGGCACTCTCACGGAACCTCTGACGTTACTGACTACTCCTTCCGCATTCAGACACGCCGCCTTAGTCTGTGTACACACGCTGAAGAGACAAGACTCTGAGGTACAATCTCCTGACACTTTGGCCTCAAGGTATGAGCTAGCTAGCACATATTAAATAAACAGATTTATCCTGAGCAAAGGATTGTTTACTGGAGTAGGCATTTTCAGTATTACGCTTCTGAGTTTGATTAACAGACTAACCGCTCTTTGCCAGAGAATTGATCACGCAGAGTGTGAGACTTTGTAGCCCTTATATTTATTGCTTCAAGGAGTGATACTTTCTCTCAGACACATTATAATTCTGTGTTACCATCTGATACAGATTATTGTTCCTATCTGATTAACTCATTTAATACCTTGAATCTACTTCCCTGTAGTTGATTCATTACATTCAGTGAAACAAACCATATATACTATAGTTAATAATCTGCAGTTGTGTTCCACATTTACCTGTACGGTTCTTATAGCAAGATACAGTTGTCTTTACTAAAGATAATTATCTTCATTTCAAATTCATGTGTTTTTTAGCAAATGCAAGATACAGTTGTTTCAATGAATATCGCCACTTTCAGGAGATATTATGCATGCATAGTTGCTTTGAAAAATCAAAGAAAAAAGCCTACCGCACCTGGTGTTCCAAGGCGATCCCCCATCCAGGTACTGACCGGGCCTGACCCTGCTTAACTTCCAAGATCAGACGAGATCGGGTGCATTCAGAGTAGTGTGGCGGTAGGTATTTGCTGCTTGCACCCAGCGCGAATTAAGCTTGCTCATGCCTTCATTCACAGCTTTGTAAACAATGGAAGAGATAAAATGGGGTTACAATTTTGACCGCAAATTAATAAATAAAAAATGCCAGTACAGGCCCAGAATAAATCGCTGACCCATGACAAAAAGTAAATATGGATAAGGTTTACCTGCCTCTCTGTCTGTCTGCCTGTCTGTACAAAAGATAATTATCTTTATTTCAAATTGATGTGTTTTTTAGGAATTGCAAGATACAGTTGTTTCAATGAATATCGCCACTTTCAGGAGATATTATGCAAGCATAGTTGCTGTAAAAAAATCAAAGAAAAAAGCCTACTGCACCCGGTGTTCCGAGGCGGTCCCCCATCCAGGTACTGACTGTGCCTGACCCTGCTTAACTTCCAAGATCAGACGGGATCGGGTGCATTCAGAGTAGTGTGGCGGTAGGTATTTGCTGCTTGCACCCAGCGCAAATAAACCACACAAGTCACATTAACCCTCTACCTTTAACTTTTCTTTCTTCCCTATGGGCTTCTCTAAAGGCCTACCTGAGAGGTCATCTCATCAAACTCTCCTCTGAAGAGAAAAAAAGAAGGGGCCAAACCCTTGCTCAGATATACTGAGACCTGTGGCAATTAGAGCAGACAAACAAAAGAGATCCCTCCCCTATGATCACTTTTTTTATAGGTCAAATTAGAAAAACTATCAGACATTGTAAGGAAATCCGTGTCCACAACATAATTCTATTATAAAAGTAATAGAGCAGATCGGCTGCTAGCAGCAAAATTGCACCACCGGACTCAACAGCATCGGACTAAGTCTGGCCCAGTCTACTCTCCGGGAGACATAGGTAAGGAATTCACAAAATATTACTAATCCCTATATAACTTAGATAATACCATGGCGCAGGACTGTGCACCCTCAGATCACATTCAGCAGTTTTTGGCTTCTTCGAAACTCCCTACCATTGATGCTGGGAAAGCCTGGAAGTTAAACAATAGTATCAATAGGGAAGAGGTTACAAAAGCAATATAAGTCCTTGAAAACCCACAAAGCCCCAGGTCCAGACTGCTTTACAGCCCTGTTCTACAAATCCCTGGCTGGCGACCTCTCTCTTCCTCTCTTGAGATTCTTCAACCATGTGTTCTCTTCTGGCTCTCCCAGGAATTAATTTTTAGAGGCTTTCCTTCTCACTTTACAGAAGGATAATAAAGATCATTCTCAATGTGAAAACTACCGTCAAATTACTCTGATAAATATTGACATCAAACTTTATGCGAAAATCCTAGCTAACAGAATGGGAACACTTCTTCCCTCTATAATTAACTTTGACCACGTATGCTTTGTTGCGGGTAGACAAGGTTCACGTTGCATCAAATATTATTACTGAAGTTGCTATGGAGATTCCTTTGCTCACCCTGTCGATGGATGCCGAGAAGGGTGAGATGGGAGTACATTTTTCACACGGAGGCATTTGGTTTACCCCATCATTTACGTATCGCTATACGTGCTTTATACCATGCTTACATGGCATGAATCAGAGGAGTTGGCTTCTGCTCTCCACATTTCCATATATAAAAAATGGCACAAGACAGGGATGCTGTTTCCCCTCTCCTTTTCACGCTAGCGATAGAACTCCTTGCAGCTGCTATACGAAAGTCTCTTGAAATTCATGGCCTCATGCTTCATGACACCCACCAAAAGATTGCCTTGTTCACCGATGATTTAACGTTATTACAGATCCGGATACCTTTCTTCCACCCCTTTTTATCTCTGCTAGAAACCTTTAGTAAATTGTCCTACTATAAACTGAATATCAATAAGCCTGAGGCTTTATCCACAAAATCTTCCTTTGGAAGATCTTGAACCTCTACAACAGATTTACCACTTTAAATGGAATACCAAAGGCCTTCAACAATTTGGGGTGTTCCTCTCCCATTACTACAAAACTATGCTAGATACAAATTACTATGCCCTTTTGTTTTGCATGCAAGCTGACATCTCTAAACATTATGATGAGATTTCTTGCTTTGGCCGCATACCAGCGCTTAAGATGATGCAACTTACTAAAATCACCAATCTCTTCCATTGTTTGCCACTACAACTTCCTTTCTTTCTCCTAAGCAAATTCCAGTCTATCATAAATTCATATGTATGGCGTAATAAAAAACCCAGGATTGCAGCTAGAATCCTATTCCATGCACGTGAGTTAGAAGGCTTGTGACTCAACACTATCTCCCTTTACTATGAGGCAGTCATGATATCTCATGTGTCGGCCTGGGACTCTAACATATCCTCAACTTGGTAGAAATTTGAAAAGGCATTTCATCCAGCAGGAGCAAAATTAGAAGATCTTCGGTGGCTACCTCCCCATCGCTTTGCACCTCTACCCATTCACAACAAAATAGTGAAACATTTCAGAAAAGCGTGGGTTAAACTTAGGCACAACCCCCAAATTACTCCTCATCCTTCTCCATTCCATTTTATCAGAGGTCTCTCTTTTGGTTTAGTTGACTCAGGCCTGAGGTCTGAAGGGGTCTCTTTGGGGTTGGAAATCAAAGATTATTACAGGGATTCCTCCCTTCTGTCTCACGCTGATTCTCTCCAAAACCTTGAGCTTCCTCCCTGACTGCACTTTGATCTCCTTAGATTGAAGTCATCTCTTAGGCCTCCTACGAGATGGGAATCCAGGTGGTCCTCCGACTGCAAACTAAGCTCACTGCTTTCTACCCACTACTGGGTAAATTCTCAAAAATTCATTTTTTTTTTTTTAAAAAATGCATTTAAGGCCAGGGAGGAAGATTGCAGTTTAGAGTTTACTTGTAAACTTTGGTCCGATGCTACTGTCCACACCAAGTCTGGTCAGCCTTACACAGTGTGACCTTGTATGAGCTATATGTCAAGCTGTTTTCCGGATGGTATCTAGTCCCCTCCACTCATAAATGCTGCTGGCGACAATGCCGCAACGTCAGAGATTTTCAACACATCTGGTGGACCTGCCCTGTAACTAAGCCTCTATGGGGCCAAGTCAATAAACTGTGTGTTAAACTTGACTTAATCACTTTCCTAAGTCAAGAAACAGTCCTCCTGCACCTGAAACTAGGCATAGTCCCTAAACCCCAACAATGTCTTCTTATTGTTATTTTTAACATCAGTAAAGCTTGCATTAGCAAGAAACTAGATACAAGCAGCTCCCCTTTGGCAAGGTGTAATTCAGTTGATTGACCATTTTCGGAGAATTGAAGAATTCGTATATCACTCCACCTAGCAGATTGACCTGCTCCATCTGGGCACTATGGAATACACTTTCCTAATAGAGATAAACAATATTTGCTCTCACTTATCCCCAACAACATTCACTTCATCCTAATAGCCCATAATGTTGCCCCCCCCCCCTTTTTTTCCAGACTAACTCCTTATTACACCACCCTCACTTCTGTTTCTCTCTTTCCTTTCATTCCTAAGTCTCCCCTTCGTCTATTAGGTTTATAACTTTATAACATCTCAGATACATAGACTAATCTCAACTTTTGTAGAATTTTATCGTAGTGAACGATACAACACTAGATACTTATGTTTCATATATTGTATGCTATTGTCAGACCCAATTGGTCTTGTTTATGTATCTCTATTTTTTTAAATAAAAAAATAATAAAAAGAAAATGCATTGTGTTGAAATGTAACAATAAATATATTTAATTTTTTTCTCTTTAAAGTTCAGTTGCTAATTTCTATAGATAAGCACCATGCTAATTTCCATTTCTGCTTATTTTACATAATATAACTATAGATCCACAACAGACTATAGAGTTTAAAAAAAATATCACACTGTAACGTTTACAACTTTGTTTATTAAAATTGTAATAAAATATGCATTTGTTTAAAAAAAAACACTAGATTATTGCTTCTTTAACAGTTCATTATTATCAAAAGAAACTGCTTTGCAACACTTTTTAAACTGGCATTAAAGGGATACTCAAGTCAAAATTAAACTTTCATTATGCAATTTTAAACAACATTCCAATTTACTTCCATTAACAAAATGTGCACAGTCTTTTTATATTTAAACTTTTTGAGTCACCAGCTCCTACTGAGCATGTGCAAGAATTCACAGAATAAGCGTGTATGTATTTGCGATTGGCTTATGGCTGTCACATGGTACAGGGGGAGTGGAAATAAACATAACTTTTAAAATTGTCAGAAAAAAATCTACTACTATTTTGAAGTTCAGACAATGAGGCCTATTTATCAAGCCGTCAACCGCAAATACGCTGGAATTCCGCAGCGTAATTGTGGAGAGCCTGATTCCCCTTATTTATCAAAGCCTACAGACCGGCAAAAGTTGAAATTTGTGACGTAACATATGATCCGCCGGTCTCAGTCCAACACAGATCGATGCTTATGTCATTACAGATGTTCCGAATACAAATTTGGCACTGACTACTTTACACCAATCAGCCAATAGAATGCAAGCTCAATCCTATTGGCTGATTGGATCAGCCAATAAGATGAAAGCTCAATCAGATTGGCTGATTGCAACAGGCAATAGGATTTTTTCAACCTTAATTCTGATTGGCTGATAGAAATCTATCAGCCAATCGGAATCTAAGGGACGCCATCTTGGATGATGTCATTTAAAGGGAAACTTCATTCGGAAGAAGACGTCGATTGAAGAGGATGCTCTGCGCTGGATGTCTTGAAGATGGAGCCGCTCCACGCTGGATGAAGATAGAAGATGCCATCTGGATGAAGACTCTGCCGGATTCGATGAAGACTTCTGCCCGCTTGGATGAGGACTTCTGCCGGCTTCGTTGAGGATGGATGTCCGGTCTTCAAAACTCTAAGTGGATCTTCGGGGGTTAGTGTTAGATTTTTTTAAGGGTTTATTGGGTGGGTTTTAAGGGCAATGCCCATCCAAATGCCCTTTTAAGGGCAATGGGGAGCTTAGGTTTTTTAGATTAGGTTTTTATTTGGGGGTTTGGTTGTGTGGGTGGTGGGTTTTACTGTTGGGGGGTTGTTTGTATTTTTTTTTTACAGGTAAAAGAGCTGATTTCTTTGGGGCAATGCCCCGCAAAAGGCCCTTTTAAGGGCCATTTGTAGTTTATTGTAGGCTAGGGTTTTTTTATTTTGGGGGGGCTTTTTTATTTTCATATTATTAGGTGTAATTAGTTTAAATATTTGATAATTTATTTTTTATTTTGTGTAACTTAGTTGTTAGTTTTTTGTAACTTAGTAATTCTTTATTGTAGATTTAAATAACTTGAGTAGGGTTAGGTTTTTAAATATGTAATTTAGTTAATTTAATTTGTAGTTTAATGTAATTTTAGTATAACAGTTAGGGTAGATTAATGAATAGTTTAATATAGTTTAATGTAATTTAGTATAACAGTTAGGGTAAGTTAATTAATAGTTTAATATAGTTTAATTTAATTTTAGTATAACAGTTAGGGTAGGGCAATTAATAGTTTAATATAGTTTAATTTAATTCTAAAGGTAAGTTTAAATTTATTATAAGATAGGGATGAGGTAATTTTAATATAAAGTTAGCGGGTTGTTAGGTTTAGGGGTTAATAGGTTAATTTATTTTATGGCGATTTATTTAGTTGTGGCGGGGTCCGGGAGCGGAGGGATAGGGGTTCATACCTTTATTAGAGTTGTGGTGGGCTCCGGGAGCGGAGGGATAGGGGTTAATACATTTAGTTTGTTGCTGCAGTGTCGGGGAGCGGCGGAACAGGGCTTAATAAGTTTATTAGAGTTGCGGTGGGCTCCGGGAGCAGCGGGATAGGGGTTAATAACTTTATTTAGTTGGAGCGGGCGTGGGATAGGGGTTAATAACTTTATTTAGTTACGGAATGGTCCGGGAGCAGTGGGATAGGGGTTAAACATTTTAGTATAGTGGCGGTGTTTAGTGACAGGATATAAATAAAGCTGGGAAAAAGCCGAATAGCTGCGAGATCGATGACTGTTTAGTTAACAACAGTCTGCTGCTCATCGCCCCGTACTTGGTGCACGGCTTTTTGACAGCTTTTTTGTTAAATATGGAGATCGTATTCAGGTCTGCGGCCGCGATGTCAGGTGAGCGTATTGGTGCCGTTGAATGCAAGAAAGCTGACGGCTTGATAAGTAGGCCTCCCAGTGCTATTGCATTGTCTTGTTATCTTTCATTTGTTGATTATGCAAATCTACTGTGTTGACTGGTCCTTTAAATAAACTAGATAATTAGAGCAGCCAGTCTTAGCATCAGTCTAGGTATATTTTTTTACACAAGCATCCCAAACATGACAGGTGTTAGGCTTTTCAAAAATATTGTGCCAATTGGCATATACCTCCAATACATGTCAAATTCCTAATGGATAGTAGTATGTTTATTCAAGATCATATTTATTTTCAATCTGAATGACCTTTTTGCCAACAAGTACACTACTACTATGGCCCCTTCCTATGCCAATATTTATATGGCTGTATTTGAAGATGATTGCATATGGATAAATAATCCGTACTCCAATAATATAGTTATGTATCGGAGGTATATCAAAGATATCATCATAATATGGAAAGGGTAAGCTAAGGCAGCAGAGGATTTTTTTAAATTTATAAATATGAATATCCTCAATTTGTTCTTCACATGTCAAATTGAAGAGAGTAATATACACTTTTTTAGTCCTCACAGTTTTTTGTAATCCAGACACCAAATTAGTCGCTGTTTTAGAAAATCAACAGAAACGGTTTTCTCAATGCCAACAGTGGACATATCTCCAGTTGGAAGTCAAATATCCCTTTTGGGCAGTTTTAACTCATACGAAGGAACTGTACCTTGGATAAGGATTTCAACAAGTTCATTCAGAAAGGGTATCATTCAGAATTAATTGAGAAAGCAAGGGTAAGAGTTTTTCTTGTCTAGGGAAATTCTTTTAAAACCTAAAAATACAAATAAGAGTAAAAAAAAAAAGAGGATATCAAATGTATTACAACTTTCAGTACAGGAGACAACTAATCAAATCTGTCCTCTCCAAACATTGTAAAGTCTTAAAACTCAATCCCATTTTGGGGAACAGTGTGGGTGTTAAACCAGATGTAATCTTTAGGAAAAATTTAAAATCTAAAAAACATATTGGCTCCATCAAAATTGAGATCAATCGCTGCTAATAAACCTGGAATTAAAAAAGTTGAGACTTTGTCACAGTGGCTTAGCCTGAATAATGGTCTTTACAAATGTGGTCGCTTAAACTGCTGTATGTGTCAAAAAATAAAAACAGGTGATTCGGTACACAATTAAGATAAATCTCTGCAATTTAAAACTAAGTGCATAGCCGCCTGTAACACAACATATGCAGTTTATGTGCTCACATGTAGCTGTGATAAAAATCGATGTGGGCAGTACAAAAAGAAAGGTAAAAAAGGAAATTTATGCTTACCTGATAAATTCATTTCCTCTACGATACGACGAGTCCACGGATTTCATCCTTACTTGTGGGATATTATCCTCCTACCAACAGGAAGTGGCAAAGAGCACCATAGCAGAGCTGTATATATAGCTCCTCCCTTCCCCTCCACCCCCAGTCATCCAAAGGTTTTAGGAAGAGAAAGGAAAAGCTAAAAGGTGCAGAGGTGACTGAAGTTGTAAAAAATAAATAAAATATAATGTGTCTTAAAATGACAGGGAGGGCCGTGGACTCGTCGTATAGTAGAAGAAATTAATTTATCAGGTAAGCATAAATTTCCTTTTCTTCTACAAGATATGACGAGTCCACGGATTTCATCCTTACTTGTGGGATACAATACCAAAGCTACAGGACACGGCTGAAAGGGAGGGACAAGACAGAGACCTAAACAGAAGGCACCACTGCTTGAAGAACTTTTCTCCCAAAAACAGCCTCAGAAGAAGCAAAAGTATCAAATTTGTAAAAAGTATGAAGGGACGACCAAGTCGCAGCCTTACAGATCTGTTCAACAGATGCATCGTTTTTAAAGGCCCATGTGGAAGCCACAGCCCTAGTAGAATGAGCCGTAATTCTTTCAGGAGGCTGCTGTCCAGCAGTCTCACATGCCAGGCGGATGATACTCCTCAGCCAAAAAGAAAGGTAGCCGTAGCTTTCTGACCCCTACGCTACCAGAATAAACAATGAATAATGAAGATGATTGATGGAAATCCTTAGTTGCCTGTAAGTAAAACTTCAAGGCACAAACCACGTCCAGGTTATGTAACAGACGCTCCTTCTTAGAAGAAGGATTAGGACAAAAGGAAGGAACAACAATTTCCTGATTAATATTCTTATTTGAAACAACCTTAGGAAGAAATTCAGGTTTGGTACGTAAAACCACCTTATCAGAATGAAAGATAAGATAAGGCGAATCACACTGTAATGCTGAAAGCTCAGAAATTCTTCAAGCAGAAGAAATAGCAACTAAACAGAACTTTCCAAGATAACAATTTAATATCTATGGAATGCATGGGTTCAAACGGAACCCCTTGAAGAACTCGAATAACTAAATTCAAACTCCAAGGAGGAGTAATTGGTCTAAATACAGGCTTAATTCTAGATAGAGCCTGAAAAAAAGACTGAATATCTGGCATATCTGCAAAATCGACAAAGCAGAAATTTGTCCCTTTAAGGAACTAGCTGATAACCCTTTCTCCAATCCTTCTTGGAGAAAAGACAGAATCCTGGGAATCCTAACCTTACTCCATCAGTAACCTTTGGATTCACACCAAAAGATATTTACTCCATATCTTATGATAGATTTTTCTAGTGACAGGCTTTCGAGCCTGTATCAAAGCATCGATGACCGAATCAGAGAATCCTCGCTTAGATAAAATCAAGCGTTCAATCTCCACGCAGTCAGCTGCAGAGAAATTAGATTTGGATGTTGGAAAGGACCTTGAATGAGAAGATCCTGTCTCAAAGGAAGTTTTTACGGTGGCAGAAAGGACATGTCCACTAGATCCGCATACCAAGTCCTGCGTGGCCACGCAGGCGCTATCAGAATTACTGAAGCTCTCTCCTGTTTGATTCGAGCAATCACGCGTGGAAGGAGAGGAAACGGTGGAAACACATAAGCTAGGCTGAACAACTAAGGCACTGCCAAGGCATCTATCAGTTCGGCCTGGGGATCCCTCGACCTGGATCCGTAACGTGGAAGCTTGGCATTCTGACGAGATGCCATCAGATCCAGTTCCAGTCTGCCCCATTTGCGAATCAATGAAGCAAACACCTCCGGATGGAGTTCGCACTCCCCCGGATGAAAAGTCTGACGACTTAGAAAATCCGCTTCCCAGTTTTCTACTCCTGGTATGTAGATTGCCGACAGATAACAAGAGTGGGCCTCCGCCCATCGGATTATCTTGGATACTTCTATCATCGCTAAGGAACTCCTTGTTCCCCCCTGATGATTGATATACGCCACAGTCCGGATGTTGTCCGACTGGAATCTGATGAATTTGGCCGAAGCCAACTGAGGCCATGCCTGAAGCGCACTGAATATTGCTCTCAGTTCCAGAATGTTGATTGGAAGTAGAGACTCCACCTGAGTCAAAACACCCTGAGCCTTCAGGGAATTCCAGACTGTACCCCAGCCCAGAAGGCTGGCGTCCGTTGTTACTATCACCCATGAGGTCCCCTGGGATAAATGATCCTGTGACAACCACCAAAGAAGAGAGTCTCTGGTCTCTCGATCCAGATTTATTTGAGTAGATAAATTTGCACAGTCCCCATTCCACTGTCTGAGCATGCACAGCTGCAGTGGTCTGAGATGAAAGCAAGCAAACGGAACAATATCCATTGCCGCTACCATTAATCCAATTACCTCCATACACTGAGCCACTGATGGCCGAGGAATGGACTGAAGTGCTCGGCAAGTATTTAGAATCTTTTGATTTTCTGACCTCCGTTAGAAATATTTTCATGTCTATCAAGTCTATCAGAGTTCCCAAGAAGGGGACCCTTGTCTGTGGAACTAGTGAACTTTTTTCTATGTTAACCTTACAACCGTGAGTTCTCAGGAAGGACAGGACTGTGTCCGTGTGAGATTTTGACAGATGATAAGTTGACGCCTGGATCAGAATGTCGTTCAGATAAGGCGCCACTGCTATGCCTCGCAGTCTGAGAACTGCCAGAAGAGACCCTAGAACCTTTGTGAAGATTCTGGGTGCTGTAGCCAAGCCGAAGGGAAGAGCCACAAACTGATAATGTTTGTCCAGGAAGGCAAACCTTAGAAACTGATGATGATCCTTGTGGATAGGAATATGAAGGTAAGCATCCTTCAAGTCCACGTTAGTCATATATTGACCCTAATGGATCATTGGTAAGATTGTTCGTATAGTCTCCATCTTGAACGATGGGACTCTGAGAAATTTGTTTAGACACTTGAGATCTAAAATAGGTCTGAAAGTTCCCTCTTTTTTGGGAACCACAAAAAGATTTGAGTAAAACCCCTGTCCCTGTTCCGGGTTTTGGAATGGGACAAATTACTCCCATGGTAGAGAGGTCTTTTACACAACGTAAGAAAGCCTCTCTTTTTATCTGGTCTACAGATAAGCATGAAAGATAAAATCTCCCTCTTGGGAGAAAATCTTTGAATTCCAGTTGATACCCGTGGGTCACAATTTCCAGCGCCCAGGGGTCCTGAACATCTCTTGCCCAAGCCTGAGCAAAGAAAGAGAGTCTGCCCCCTACTAGATCCAGTCCCGGATCGGGGGCCGCCCCTTCATGCTGTCTTTGTAGCAGCAGCGGGCTTCTTGGATTGTTTACCTTTATTCCAAGCCTGGTTGGGTCTCCAGACTGACTTAGATTGAGCAAAATTCCCTTCCTGCTTTGTGGAGGAAGAGGAAGCAGAGGGTCCTGCTTTAAAATTTCGAAAGGAACAAAAATTACCTTATCCTGAGGTAGGGCATGGCCTTTACCTCCAGTAATGTCAAAAATGATTTCCTTCAATTCAGGCCCGAAAAGGGTTTTACCTTTAAAGGGAATAGCTAAAAGCTTAGTTTTTGATGACACATCAGCAGACCAAGATTTGAGCCATAACGCTCTACGCGCTAGAATAGCAAATCCTGCATTTTTCGACGCTAATTTAGCAATTTGAAAAGCGGCATCAGTAATAAAAGAATTAGCTAGCTTGAGAGCCTTAATTCTATCCAAAATGTAATCTAATGGAGTCTCAACCTTCAGAAACTCTTCTAGAGCCTCAAACCAAAAAGCTGCTGCAGTAGTTACTGGAACAATGCAAGCCGTAGGTTGTAACAGGAAACCCTGATGAATAAATAATTTCTTTAGAAGACCCTCTAACTTTTTATCCATAGGGTCTTTGAAAGCACAACTGTCCTCAATGGGTATAGTTGTACGCTTAGCCAGGGTAGATATAGCTCCCTCCACGTTAGGGACCGTTTGCCACGAGTCCCGAATGGTGTCTGATATGGGAAACATTTTCTTAAAATTAGGAGGGGGGAGAAAACGGTATACCTGGTCTATCCCATTCTTTTTTTTTTTTTATAAATTAGATTTTTATTGGTTTTGTCAACAAATAGTCAGTTTAACAAAAGAAAAGAAATCACAAAAGTGTAATCTACACACACAGAATCATAAAGTTCACAGTGTTTGATCTGTTATCCACAACACTGACCACAAACTCTAGGCATCTGATGCCTGAAGTGTGGGCTTCTGAAAATTGAGCTGCCTGGCAATTGTAGACCTTAATAGAGTTCTTTATTGTCCATATTTGTTCTCTGTAAGTGTTGGTCTTATCATTGCCCAGGTATATCAGTTAAAGTGGAGCTATTACAGAGGATTACAATTACTGTGCTCTGAACCTACAATCATTTCTAAATTGAACCGTAAGAAAGTATAAAGAGAAAATAAAGGGGGAGAGGGGGGGGAAATAGGGAAAAGGGTGATATCCGACAGAGACATCCCTGAACTGTAGCTTGCAATAAGGTAGTGGAGCAATCGCAATCGACAGTGTATGAGGCAAAATATGTTCAGTAATGTGTTTATAGCCTCTCTATTCTAGTGGCGCATTTATCATGTGGGGGATCTTTTGTGTTTGCGTGTTAGTGATAGAATCCCAGTAGAATCTGACATCTGCATAAAATGCAGATTTACCTCTTTTAAAGTAGCCATATTCTTCACATGAAAGCATCTTGTCAGTATTTTGTAACCAGCTATCCTGTGAAGGTATTAAAGAGGACTTCCAGTGTAGGGTGATCAGCGTTTTGGCGCTATTGAGTCCTATTCGTATCAATGTCTTTCTAATTTTACAGTGGAGTGGGGGGGTTTCGTTTAGGAGGATCAATTTCGGGTTTAAAAGAAGGTCTGTCTCCGCCAGTTTCCCCAATATGGATGCTATTCCCTTCCAAAATGAGTGAAGTTTGGGGCATGACCACCACATATGTAATGTGGTGCCTCGCTCAGTGCAACCTCTCCAGCACGAGGGTGAGGAGGTAGGGTAAATGTTATTTAGCCTAACTGGTGTCAAGTACCAGCGCATAAGCACTTTGTAATTGAGTTCAATTACTTTAGGTGAGGTGGAGGAGATACGTGTGTTTTGATAAATTTGTAGCCATTGTTTAGCATCCATTTCTATGTCAAGTTCTTTATGCTATTTAGCTGCATATGGAGGGAGTGGAGAGGATTGTGCATTTTGGAGCATTCCTTTAGCAAGTGATAATGTACCTCTAGTAGTGCTCCCCAGTAGTTTGCTCAAAAAGTGTCGGTAATCTAATAAGGTCTTCTTTATTGGGAGTAGTCTGTATAAAGTGTCGTAATTGTGCATATTTTAGCCATGGGGCAAAGGAGCCGAATAAAATTGGTGAGAGTTCCTCCCTGGGTTTTAGTTTGCCTTGTGTAAGCAGGAGTGCCATGGGGACAGAGTCTAATAGTTCAGTAATTGGTGTGTCTTTTCTCCTGTTTTCGTATCCCCCCATCAGTTCTATGTTGGGAAAAATTGGGGTAAGAGGGGAAACAAGGGTGGACAGGGCCGGTGTGGTTTTAATTAAGTGATCCCATGTGCTAAATATGTGTCGGTAAAGTGTGGATGATTGGCAAGCAGGGGTGCGTCTGGCTTTAGGGAGCCAACATAGGGGGCCTGGGTTAGGGGATTTAAGTAGCTGGGAGTCAATCGCCACCCATGCTTTAGATTCTCTTCTACAGTGCCAATCCAGGATTCTCTGCAGTACTGATGCGTGATAATATAAGTTTAACTCTGGTAGGCCCAGTCCCCCATTTTGGAGGGATCTATACATTGTTCCTCGAGCTATCCTTGGGCGTGACCTTCCCCACACAAAAGTGTTTATGGCTTTTTGAAGTTGTTGTATGAATGTCTTAGGAAGTGTGATTGGCATCGCTTGTAATATGTATAAGATTTTGGGGAGTATTGTCATTTTGATTGATTGTATCCTGCCCCACCACGACAGGGGTTTTTCCTTCCAGGAGGATAGGGAGTGTTGTATAGAGTGTAGAAGGGGCCGGTAGTTTAGGGCAAACCATCTCGAGGAATTAGAGGATAGTATTATGCCTAAGTATTTTAAATGTGAATTTTGGATTTTAAATGGACATGATGGTATGAAAGCTGCGAAGGTACTGGGGGTCATTGAGATATTTAGGAGTTCGGACTTTGAATAATTGATATGGAAATGCGAGAATTTACTGAAATTATCAAATTCCAGGGTCAGGTTGGGCAGTGATATGTCAGGAAGAGTCATTGTGACCAACACGTCATCTGCAAACATAGCTAGCTTATGGGAGTCTGGACCAATGGGGATGCCGTGTATTTCTGGATTTTTCCTGATATGACAAGCTAAGATCTCCATCGTAAGGACAAAGAGAATGGGTGATAGTGGACAACCCTGTCTAGTCCCGTTATTTATGTTAAAACTGTGTGATAAGACCCCATTTGCGCGGACCTTTGCAGAGGGGCCATTATATAGATGGAAAATTCGTTTAATCATTAGTTCCCCAAACCCGAAGTGTTTTAGTGTACTATGCAGAAAAGGCCAGTTCAGCCTATCAAAAGCCTTCTCGGCATCAGTGGAGGCCAGGACGGCAGGGATCTGTTTTGTTTTAACGTATTCCATTAAATGGAGAACCCGAATCGTATTGTCTTTGGCCTCCGTGAGCGGCACGAAGCCGGCCTGGTCTACATGCACCAAAGTTGGAAGTATTTTACTGATCCGGTTTGCCAGTATCTTGGCGTATATTTTTATATCCCCATTTAATAGGGATATTGGGCGATAGTTACTTGGTTCTGTGGGAGGTTTACCTGGTTTAGGTATAACCGATATATGGGCTTCCAGGAGGTTAGGGGAAAGCAGTCCATCTTTATCGAGAGAATTGAAAAGATTCGTGAGGTGAGGGGCCAAAATGGATTGGAACTGTTTATAGTATGAGGCCGATAGGCCGTCTGGGCCGGGGCTTTTACGTAGTGGTGTACTATTTATGGCAGCAATGACCTCTTGGGGGGATATGGGGTCCTCCATTTGTTTCGAGATGTGGTCAGGTAGAGTTGGAATATTGGCCTTCTGTATGTAAGAATCTATTGCCCCGTGGTCCGAGGAGTATGGGGTTGCAGGGATATTGTAAAGGTTTTTGTAGTAATCTCTAAAGACCTCTGCGATTGTTGTACTGTCATGTGTGTATTCCCCTGGTGTGGCTGGCTGTGACAATTTGTGAATAAATTGGGTGTTCGTGCGAGTTTTAAGGGTTCTAGCCAATAGTGGACCTGCCTTATTGCCTTCTATGAAATATAGTTTGTTTAAATATATTGCCTTTCTCTGCGCTTCTCTGCTGAGCAATTCATTTAATTCGTGTCTAGTCTTCGCTAATTGAGTTATGTATTGTTCATTAGTTGGGGTTTGCATATGTAACCTCTCTATATCTCGGAGTTGATGAATCAGTATGTTGTATTGTTTATTATAGTTTTTCCTCATTATAGATTTCTGCATCAGGAATTCCCCTCTAATTACTGCTTTGTGTGCTTCCCAGACTAGGGCAGGAGATGTATCTGGGATTGCATTGTGCAAGAAGTAGTCTTTAAGTGAGCGCGTAATTTTATCTTTAATTAGTGGTTGCAGTAGCAGTGTCTCGTCTAGTCGCCAATGTGGATCAGTAAGGGGCTTGTCTGGTAGGGCCAAAGATAGCGTTACCATCGAATGATCGGACCATGGGGTCGATAAAATTTCCGTATGTTTCATTAGGGGTAAGCTCCTCTGGTCTATGAATATGTGGTCTATTCTGGAATATGACTTTTGGGGGTTTGAATAGAAAGTATATGTCTTTTGTGTGGGGTGTTGGATTCTCCAGGTATCTAAGAGTGTTGCATTGCGTAGGACCCTTGAGATGACACTCAAAGAACTCTTGGGCATTGAGCTTTTTTTATTAGAACAATCTAGTGGCGGTTCCATAGCCACATTGCTATCTCCTGTCAGAATCAGTGTACCTTGTGTCACCTCTAGTATTGTTCTGATTAGCTTTTTGAAGAAGCGAGCCTGGCCCGTGTTTGGTGCATAATATGTTGCAAAAGTGATTTGGCGGTTGTAGAGTGTGCCCACTAGGATCAAGAATCAGCCCTCATTGTCTGTGTGCTGCTGGGTGAGCTGAAAAGGGACACTATGTCTAAATAGTATACCTACTCCGTTTCGTTTAGCAGGGGCTGAATTAAAGTATCCTACTGGGAATTTTTTAGAGGAGCATTTCGGTATCATATGCTTACAAAAATGGGTTTCTTGTAGGAAAATCACCTCTCCCTTATGTTTGTGAAACCAATTGAGGGCAATGGACTTTTTGGTGGGTGAATTTAGGCCTTTAACATTTTGGGAGATTAATAGAAGATCAGGGACCGCCATATGTGTTATGCATAATGATGTTTGCGTAATGTTGCTTGTATATCCTATAGAATGCTATATTTAATGTGGAAAGGGTTACTACTGATTCAATGTAAGCGTGTACGAGTTGTATGTTATAGTACCTGAGCTTGGGTGTCTGTTGTTGGTACCTTTCAGTTTCTTCTCTGCCGGATAAAGGGTAGGAGGGAAAAGAGAAGTTGTATAGGGAGTAGCAATCCCCTCTAGTACGAGGACCCGCTAGAAAAAAATATAATTTATGCTTACCTGATAAATTCATTTCTCCTGTAGTGTAGTCAGTCCACGGGTCATCCATTACTTATGGGATTATATCTCCTCCCTAACAGGAAGTGCAAGAGGATCACCCAAGCAGAGCTGCCATATAGCTCCTCCCCTCTACGTCATATCCAGTCATTCGACCGAAACCAAACGAGAAAGGAGAAACTATAGGGTGCAGTGGTGACTGGAGTTTAATTAAAATTTAGACCTGCCGTAAAAAACAGGGCGGGCCTTGGACTGACTACACTACAGGAGAAATGAATTTATCAGGTAAGCATAAATTATATTTTCTCCTGTTAAGTTTAGTCAGTCCACGGGTCATCCATTACTTATGGGATACCAATACCAAAGCTAAAAGTACACGGATGACGGGAGGGACAGGCAGGATCTTTACACGGAAGGAACCACTGCCTGTAGAACCTTTCTCCCAAAAACAGCCTCCGAAGAAGCAAAAGTGTCAAATTTGTAAAATTTTGAAAAAGTGTGAAGTGAAGACCAAGTTGCAGCCTTGCAAATCTGTTCAACAGAGGCCTCATTCTTAAAGACCCAAGTGGAAGCCACAGCTCTAGTAGAATGAGCCGTAATCCTTTCAGGAGGCTGCTGTCCAGCAGTCTCATAGGCTAAACGTATTATGCTACGAAGCCAAAAAGAGAGAGAGGTAGCCGAAGCTTTTTGACCTCTCCTCTGTCCAGAATAAACGACAAACAGGGAAGAAGTTTGACGAAAATCTTTAGTTGCCTGCAAATAAAATTTCAGGGCACGGACGACGTCCAGATTGTGCAGAAGTCGTTCCTTCTTTGAAGAAGGGTTAGGGCACAATGATGGAACTACAATCTCTTGATTGATATTCTTGTTAGTGACTACCTTAGGTAAGAACCCAGGTTTAGTACGCAGAACTACCTTGTCTGAATGAAAAATCAGATAAGGAGAATCACAATGTAAGGCCGATAACTCAGAGACTCTTCGAGCCGAGGAAATAGCCATTAAAAACAGAACTTTCCAAGATAACAGCTTGATATAAATGGAATGAAGGGGTTCAAACGGAACACCTTGCAGAACGTTAAGAACTAAGTTTAAGCTCCACGGCGGAGCAACAGTCTTAAACACAGGCTTAATCCTAGCCAAAGCCTGACAAAAAGCCTGAACGTCTGGAACTTCTGCCAGACGTTTGTGTAAAAGGATAGACAGAGCTGAAATCTGTCCCTTTAACGAACTAGCAGATAAACCCTTTTCTAAACCTTCTTGTAGAAAAGACAATATCCTAGGAATCCTAACCTTACTCCATGAGTAACTCTTGGATTCACACCAATATAAGTATTTACCCCATATTTTATGGTAAATTTTCCTGGTAACAGGTTTCCTAGCCTGTATTAAGGTATCAATCACTGACTCTGAGAATCCCCGCTTTGATAGAATCAAGCGTTCAATCTCCATGCAGTCAGCCTCAGAGAAATTAGATTTGGATGTTTGAAAGGACCCTGAATCAGAAGGTACTGTCTCAGAGGCAGAGACCATGGTGGACAGGACGACATGTCCACTAGATCTGCATACCAGGTCCTGCGTGGCCACGCAGGCGCTATTAGAATCATCGATGCTCTCTCCTGTTTGATCCTGGCAATCAATCGAGGAAGCATCGGGAAGGGTGGAAACACATAAGCCATGTTGAAGACCCAAGGTGCTGTCAGAGCATCTATCAGTACCGCTCCCGGGTCCCTGGACCTGGATCCGTAACAAGGAAGCTTGGCGTTCTGGCGAGACGCCATGAGATCCAGATCTGGTTTGCCCCAATGATGAAGCAGTTGGGCAAACACCTCCGGATGAAGTTCCCACTCCCCCGGATGAAAGGTCTGGCGACTTAGAAAATCCGCCTCCCAGTTCTCCACGCCTGGGATGTGGATCGCTGACAGGTGGCAAGAGTGAGACTCTGCCCAGCGAATTATCTTTGAGACTTCCATCATCGCTAGGGAACTCCTTGTTCCTCCTTGATGGTTGATGTAAGCCACAGTCGTGATGTTGTCCGACTGAAACCTGATGAACCTCAGAGTTGCTAACTGAGGCCAAGCCAGAAGAGCATTGAAAATTGCTCTTAATTCCAGAATGTTTATTGGAAGGAGTCTCTCCTCCTGAGTCCATGATCCCTGAGCCTTCAGGGAATTCCAGACTGCGCCCCAACCTAGAAGGCTGGCGTCTGTTGTTACAATCGTCCAATCTGGCCTGCGGAAGGGCATCCCCTTGGACAGATGTGGCCGAGAAGCCACCATAGAAGAGAATCTCTGGTCTCTTGATCCAGATTTAGCAGAGGGGACAAATCTGAGTAATCCCCATTCCACTGACTTTGCATGCACAATTGCAGCGGTCTGAGATGCAGGCGCGCAAAAGGTACTATGCCGCTACCATTAAGCCGATTACCTCCATGCACTGAGCCACTGACGGGTGTTGAATGGAATGAAGGACACGGCAAGCATTTAGAAGTTTTGATAACCTGTCCTCCGTCAGGTAAATTTTCATTTCTACAGAATCTATAAGAGTCCCTAAGAAGGGAACTCTTGTGAGTGGCAATAGAGAACTCTTTTCTACGTTCACCTTCCACCCATGCGACCTTAGAAATGCCAGAACTAACTCTGTATGAGACTTGGCAGTTTGGAAACTTGACGCTTGTATCAGAATGTCGTCTAGGTACGGAGCTACCGCTATGCCTCGCGGTCTTAGTACCGCCAGAAGAGAGCCCAGAACCTTTGTAAAGATTCTTGGAGCCGTAGCTAACCCGAAGGGAAGAGCTACAAACTGGTAATGCCTGTTTAGGAAGGCAAATCTTAGATACCGGTAATGATCCTTGTGAATCGGTATGTGAAGGTAGGCATCCTTTAAATCCACTGTGGTCATGTACTGACCCTCTTGGATCATGGGTAAGATGGTTCGAATAGTTTCCATTTTGAACGATGGAACTCTTAGGAATTTGTTTAGGATCTTTAAGTCCAAGATTGGTCTGAAGGTTCCCTCTTTTTTGGGAACCACAAACATATTTGAATAGAATCCTTGTCCGTGTTCCGACCGCGGAACTGGGTGGATGACTCCCATTAGTAAGAGGTCTTGTACACAGCGTAGAAACGCCTCTTTCTTTATCTGGTTTGCTGATAACCTTGAAAGATGAAATCTCCCTTGTGGAGGAGAAGCTTTAAAGTCCAGAAGATATCCCTGAGATATGATCTCCAACGCCCAGGGATCCTGGACATCTCTTGCCCAAGTCTGGGCGAAGAGAGAAAGTCTGCCCCCCACTAGATCCGTTTCCGGATCGGCGGCCCTCACTTCATGCTGTCTTAGGGGCAGCAGCAGGTTTTCTGGCCTGCTTGCCCTTGTTCCAGGACTGGTTAGGTTTCCAGCCCTGTCTGTAGCGAGCAACAGTTCCTTCCTGTCTTGGAGCGGAGGAAGTTGATGCTGCTCCTGCCTTGAAGTTACGAAAGGCACGAAAATTAGACTGTTTAGCCCTTGGTTTGGCTCTGTCTTGAGGCAGGGCATGGCCCTTACCTCCAGTAATGTCAGCGATAATTTCTTTCAAACCGGGCCCGAATAATGTCTGCCCTTTGAAAGGAATATTAAGCAATTTAGATTTAGAAGTCACATCAGCTGACCAGGATTTAAGCCACAGCGATCTACGCGCTTGAGTGGCGAATCCGGAGTTCTTAGCCGTAAGTTTGGTTAAGTGTACTACGGCATCAGAAATAAATGAATTAGCTAGCTTAAGGGCTTTAAGCTTGTTCATAATCTCATCCAATGGAGCTGTGCTAAGGGTCTCTTCCAGAGACTCAAACCAGAATGCCGCCGCAGCAGTGACAGGCGCAATGCATGCAAGGGGTTGTAATATAAAACCTTGCTGAACAAACATTTTCTTAAGGTAACCCTCTAACTTTTTATCCATTGGATCTGAAAAAGCACAGCTATCCTCCACCGGGATAGTGGTGCGCTTAGCCAGAGTATAAACTGCTCCCTCCACCTTAGGGACCGTCTGCCATAGGTCCCGTGTGGTGGCGTCTATTGGAAAAAAAATTCTAAATATAGGAGGGGGTGAAAAAGGCACACCGGGTCTATCCCACTCCTTGTTAACAATTTCTGTAAGCCTTTTAGGTATAGGAAAAACGTCAGTACACGCCGGTACCGCAAAATATTTATCCAGCCTACATACTTTCTCTGGAATTGCAACCGTGTTACAATCATTCAGAGCCGCTAAAACCTCCCCTAGTAATACACGGAGGTTCTCAAGCTTAAATTTAAAATTTGAAATGTCTGAATCCAGTTTACTTGGATCAGATCCGTCACCCACAGAATGAAGCTCTCCGTCCTCATGTTCTGCAAATTGTGACGCAGTATCAGACATGGCTCTATTATTATCAGCGCACTCTGTTCTTATTCCAGAGTGATCGCGTTTACCTCTAAATTCTGGCAATTTAGATAGTACTTCAGTCATAACATTAGCCATGTCTTGCAAAGTGATTTGTATGGGCCGCCCTGATGTACTTGGCGCCACAATATCACGCACCTCCTGAGCGGGAGGCGAAGGTACTGACACGTGAGGAGAGTTAGTCGGCATAACTTCCCCCTCGTTGTCTGGTGATATATTTTTCACATATAAAGTTTGACTTTTATTCAAAGTAACATCTATACATTGAGTGCACAAATTTCTATTGGGCTCCACATTGGCCTTTAAACATAGTGAACAAACAGCTTCATCTGTGTCAGACATGTTTAAACAGACTAGCAATAACACTAGCAAGCTTGGAAAAAAACCTTTAAATAAATTTACAAGCTACATAAAAAACGCTACTGCGCCTTTAAGAAACATAAAAATGTGACACAGTTGAATTAACGATGAACCAAATATGTTAAAACAACCAAATTTTAACAGAAAATGTATAAAGTTAGCAGAGAATTGCACCCCAAGCAAAAGGATGATTAACCCCTTAATACCCAAAACGGATAACAGTTGAAATAATAAACTTTTTTTATCACAGTCAAACACACTGTCACAGATCTGCTGTGACTGATTACCTCCCTCAAAACTAGTTTTGGAGACCCCTGGGCTCTGTAGAGACGTCCTGGATCATGGAGGAAGAAATAGGAAGACTGTGACTAAATTTTTACTGCGCAATAAAGCGCTAAAATAGGCCCCTCCCACTCATATTACAACAGTGGGGAAGCTCAGTAAACTGTTTTTATTCAGAAACAAACGACAGCCATGTGGTAAAAATCATGCCCATAAAGTTTTATCACCAAGTACCTCAGAAAAAACGATTAACATGCCAGTAAACGTTTTAAAAATGAAAATTATAAAGTGTTATTAATAAGCCTGCTGCTAGTCGCTTTCACTGCAGTGCAGGCTCAAATATTACTTTAATATAGACAGTATTTTCTTAGTGAAATTCCATTCCCCAGAAATACCTCAGAGTATACATACATACATATCAGCCTGATACCAGTCGCTACTACTGCATTTAAGGCTGCACTTACATTACATCGGTTTTAGCAGTATTTTCTCAGTCAATTCCATTCCTTAGAAAATAATTTACTGCACATACCTCCTTGCAGGTGGGCCCTGCATGCTATCCCCTGTTCTGAAGTTACCTCACTCCTCAGAATGGCCGAGAACAGCAAGTGGATCTTAGTTACGACCGCTAAGATCATAGACAAACTCAGGTAGATTCTTCTTCTAATGCTGCCTGAGAAGAAACAACACACTCTGGTGCCGTTTAAAATAACAAACTTTTGATTGAAGAAATAAAAACTAAGTTTAACACACCACAGTCCTCTCACACGTCCTATCTATAGTTAGGTGCAAGAGAATGACTGGATATGACGTAGAGGGGAGGAGCTATATGGCAGCTCTGCTTGGGTGATCCTCTTGCACTTCCTGTTAGGGAGGAGATATAATCCCATAAGTAATGGATGACCCGTGGACTGACTACACTTAACAGGAGAAATAAAGAATATAAGTAAAACAAATAAAACATTAACAATAACACAGCATAACTAACAATATAACAACAATACTTAAAACAGTATTTCAAACCAGATGGGGGGATCATAGTAAATAAAGGAAGTTACCATGACGGAGCATTTCCATTTGGAGCTTAAATGTGTTATAGGGGGTTGCCTAGCTAGGGGATGGATAGGGCTTGGCCAGTTAGCATAAATCTATTTTGATGTAATAATACAATTATCTAAATTTAGGTATAAAACATTTTCTATACAAGTTACCAGATATTTCTAGGTTTCTGGCATATTGTTATACCGGGTAATAAACATTTGTAAGGGTAACCAGTCTCTTAGCTCTTTATTTTCAGGTTGGTCCTTCTTCTTGTCGGGCTGCTTTCTGGCTCCCCTGGTTAGCTTTCCTGGAGACTCTTGTCCAGGCAAGTCTCTGTTGCTTCGGGTGCCAGTGATGGTAGATTATCTCCTGACATTGGAGTGGGTGTCGAGAGTGTAGATGGAGGTGGAATTTTTAGGTTGTCACAAAATTGCTCGAGGTCGTCTGGGTGACTATATGTGACAATCTGAGAGTTATGCAGTACTTTAATGCAGAAAGGGAAACCCCATCTGTAGGGTATTTTTAAGTCTTGCAGGTGTGTAGTGAGGTATCTCGCCTCTCTGCGTTTGGGTAGTGTGATGTTACTCAGATCCGCATATATTTGTACTGTATCTCCTTCGAACAGGATTTGGCGGGTTTTCCGCGAGGCTGTCATTATTTTCTCTTTGTCTTTGAAGTTTTGAAATCGCAGGATTATGTCTCTAGGCGGCTTGTCGTCTGCTGGTTTCGGGCGTAGTGCCCGGTGGGCTCTGTCTAGAGGGATGGCTGAAACGTCTTCTTGTAGGATGTGTTGGAACATCTGCTGCAGGTGTTGCTGGATTTGAGAGGTTGTAACTTTCTCTGAGATGCCTCTTATTCTTAGATTCTGCCGTCTCCCTCTGTTATCTAAATCCTCGACTTGGTTTTGAAGTTGCTGTATCATATCATCATGCACTTGAAGAGTACGGTTCTGGAGTTCTGTAGTATTTGAAAATTGTTCCAAATCCTCTTCTGTCTGTAAAACTCTATCCCCCAAGTCTGAGAGATCTTTCCTGACTTCAGATAGTCCTTCTTTAATAAGTTTCCCCACTTGGGTGAAAAAGGATGCAAAGTCGGCAGATTTTGTATGTCCGCTTTAGTGAGGAGAGTAGGAGAGTCCACTTCAGAGGTGGTTTGTTCAGTGTCTGTTGGATCAGCTGTAGCTGACATGGAGGATTCTAGAACTTTAAAGAAATTGTCCATTTTTGCATTGGTAGGTGCTAGGCTTTTAATATTTTTATCTGGCCTAGGTGTGCGTCTAGATGCCATTTCTGGCTTTGCAATATTAGTGTGTCTGGCGAGTTTCAATCTCCAAGCTATAATTTAGCTTAATCACTTTGCAGTGTAAAGGTAGCACAGAGAGTTTTGGTTCAGGATGGAGATATTCAGGAAATAAACAAATGTCCCATTTAGATGCGATGTAAAATGGTATCTTTACCAATTGTATGCTGTCAGTCTATGTCGATCTGTTTAAGCACAACCATTAGTGAAGTGACTTGTAGATTTTTAAGCTTGTGTACTCCTATAGATCGATGTCGTTTTAAGCTGTTTAATGCAGTTTCTGTTAGGGATTGCTCACATGCTCAAAGATAGTACACCATAAGCAGCTGTTCGTCTCTGCACTTTGCTATAAGTGATGTCTAGAAGGCTATAGTTGCAGGGAATGTGATGTTTCTGCCCCAGTAGCTAATGATAGTCTGTCCGATAAGGCCTAAATGAGGTTTGCTATTGATTGTATTGCACGGCCGTTTCCAGGTGTTAAATCGTGCTGGCGACAGGGCTACAGGTCATTTTTCTCAGAGGGGGCAATCGATAGGTTGATGTGTGATCGCTGGAGCACTGAGTGTTTCACTCTTACCTCTTGTAGCAATGGCGCGTGCACTGTCTTTTTACTTTAGTGTGGTGCGCACTTAGGCCCGTTGTGGTCTGGGATCTGGTTCCGTCGCCAAACTTCTCAGTTTAGTGATCTGGGCATTGCATTCGGTGCTCCGAAGCTTCGCTTGAGGCTAAGTTGCCTTTCCCAGTTTTATAGTGGCCTGGATGTCCCCTGAAAGTGCCGTGGAAAGAGCTCCTTTAACCGGAGCTAGAAATCATGCGGCCATCACAGACGTTGGCCGGCTCCGCCCCCCTATCCCATTCTTTTTTATAATTTCCGAAATTCTTTTAGAACCGGAAAAACATCAGTGTAAGTAGGCACCTTTAGATATTTGTCCATCTTACACAATTTCTCTGGTGGTATCACAATAGGGTCACAATCATCCAGAGTCGCTAAAACCTCCCGAAGTAACAGGCGGAGGTGTTCAAGCTGAAATTTAAAGGACATAACGTCTGAATCTGTCTGAGGTAACACATTCCCTGAGTCAGAAAGCTCTCCCTCAGACAGCTTTTCCCTGACCCCCAACTCAGAGCACTGTGAGGGTACATCGGAAATAGCCAATAAAGCATCAGAGGATTCAGTATTCACATTAAAACCTGACCTACTGCGTTTACCCTGTAACACTGGTAATTTAGATAATACCTCTGTAAGGGTAGTTGACATAACTGCAGCCATCTCCTGCAGAGTAAAAGAATTAGACGCACTAGAGGTACTTGGCGTCGCTTGGGTGGGCGTTAAAGGTTGTGACACTTGGGGAGAATTGGATGGCATATCCTGATTCTCTTCAGACTGAGAATCATCCTTAGGCACACTTTCTTGACCTAAAATATGCTTTTTACAATGTAAGGCCTTTTCAGTACAAGAGGTACACAATGTAAGAGGGGGTTCCACAATAGCCACACATAGAGCAATGAGATTCCTCAATGTCAGACATGTTGATCAGACTAGTAATAGCCACAAAAGTAGTTAAACACTTTATTTATTGCTTTAAACAAATTTTGAGAAATGTGTACTGCGCCTTTAAGAAATAAAAGTGCACAATTTTTCCAAAACTGCTTCAAAAACGTTAATTTGCTTTAAAAATTAACTGTAGCTCATTAATGGCTCCAAAAATTATTGCACCCCAAGGGTAAGGGGAGAAATTAACCTCTAAAATGAACTTAAATAACAAAAATGTCAAATTTTACAAAAAATACCCCCTGTCTACCTGCCCCCAGGGTACTTTAAAATGACTCGCAACGATCCGGATAAGAGAACCACTGTCAACCTGAGTTAATGCTTGCTGCTTCTCAGCCAGAAGGAAGTGCGCATCTCAGCACGCAAAATTAAGCCCCGCCCATCATGGCCGATGCTCGAGTAGGCCTAAAACAACCGCATGGTGACGCGGTTTTAAGCAAAAACTAAGTGGAACATTTAAACCACAAACAACACACCAGTATTGACAAACCGGTTATTTAGTGTAACACAAAACCCGATAAACAGTTCCTGCCTCTCCCAGTGTCTCATATAATGTCAAAGCCCATTATAGTGATTGTCAACAGAAAAAATAAAACATAGGTCTCCCAGTAACACCCCTTTGTTTAACAGGTCTACTGCTTACCCCATTCCCTTGCAGGGAAATAAATGCCAGCCAGTTCTGATATATCAAGTCTCCTCGGAAATAAAGGGCTGCACATACCTCAATGCTGCTTGTAGCATGAAACCTTTCTCCACACTGAATTTGTCTCTTGTGTTACCTTCAGAAGTAGTGTGGGAACCAACATGGATCTTAGTTACAGCTGCTAAGATCATCAACCTCAGGGCAGAAATCTTCTTCCATATCCCCCAGAGGAAAATAGTACTCACCGGTACCATTTAAAAATTAAAAAAAATCTTGATTGAAGAAACTAAAACTAATACCTCACTTTACCTCTTCCTAGTATAACACAGGCAAAGAGAATGACTGGGGGTGGAGGGGAAGGGAGGAGCTATATATATATATATATATATATATACAGCTCTGCTCTGGTGCTCTTTGCCACTTCCTGTTAGCAGTAGGATAATATCCCACAAGTAAGAATGAAATCCGTGGACTCGTCGTATCTTGTAGAAGAAAGAAGATTATGTGAGCACATAGACAATATAGATTAGTTTGTCAAACAGTGTTTCAGATCATTTTAAAAAGAAATCACAATCAAAATCCAGAACGTACATTAAAAGTTGAAGGAACAACAACAGGCAATGTACTATTTACTGATGGACACAATATCTGCATGTAAAAGTTTATCATGACAACTATTACAAATGACATTCGGAAATATAATGCACTTAGCTTTAGTAGAACTGACATCAGGCAGCAAAGCTCCAACAGATACTTCTGAGACAGGATCAGATTGAGACATCTTGCAAAATGTAAAATAAAGAACAACATATAAAGCACTAATGACGCAACCTTGTGCAAGGTACTCGGCGTCAACTACGACGCCGGAAATAACGAACTTGCGTCAACGGACGTACTTTCACGCTAAAAAAAATTATCGCGCCAAGAATGACGCAATAAAGTCTAGCATTTGGCGCACCCGTTTGCAAAGAAAATGTAGTCAATTTTAAACCCCAGGTAAGAAAAATATTTCTTAATATGTTTGTTTTCCCCAAATATGAAACTGACAGTCTGCAAAAAGGAAATACATGAACCTGACTCATGGCAAATATAAGTACAATACATATATTTAGAACTTTATATAAATGCATAAAGTGCCAAACCATAGCTGAGGTGTCTTAAGTAATAAAAACATACTTACCAAAAGATACCCATCCACATATAGCAGATAGCCAAAACAGTACTGAAACAGTTATCAGTAGAGGTAATGGTATATGAAAGTATATCGTCGATCTGAAAAGAGAGGTAGGAGATGAATCTCTACGATCGATATTAGAGAACCTATGAAATAGATCTCCCGTGAGGAAAACCATTGCATTCAATAAGTGATATTCCCTTCACATCCCTCTGACATTCGTTGTACTTTGAGAAGAATCGGGCTTCAAAATGCTGAGAAGCACATGTCAAAGTAGAAATCTTAGCACAAACTTACTTCACCACCTCCATAGGAGGCAAAGTTTGTAAAACTGAATTGTTGGTGTGGTGAGGGGTGTATTTGTAGGCATTTTAAAGGTTTGGGAAACTTTGCCCCTCCTGGTAGGATTGTATATCCCATACGTCACTAGCTCATGGACTCTTGCCAATTACATGAAAGAAAGGTCAGTCACTCATATTACATTTCAAATAAACAATGTCATGGTTTTCATTCTGTTGCTATGATGCTTTTTTTGGAGGTAGAATGCCATTTAAAATTTGTCTTTTGCTTATTTATGTCACTGTTTAACTTTGCGCTTTCAAAATACATTGAAATGATTTGTAAATGGTATTATGAATCACATAAAGGATATCAAACAATATTTCATATCATAATGTTCGACATTGCATTCTTTTTGTTACTTAGGTTTGCAAATGTTAATACACCACTTTTTTCTTTAATATGTAATCTTAAAAACACAGTAATCACTGACCTTTTTAACCTTCTCAATGCTGCCATCCAAACACAGAAAATTCAGAAATATGAATTAAACTAGAGCGTTAATTGCACAAACACACCTGCATTTCTTACAGCTGATAAACACACCTGGATGACCTAATCATACATTCATTTGGACATCCCATCGTGCTCATCAAATGACGCAAGAAAAAACAAAAATACGATTTTTGGAATAAATTATTTAATTAATTGCTCGTAAAATGACACAAGAATAATCAAAATGTGCAAGTCATTTGTTAGGTGTTAAGCGCATCATTTATCCAATTACTGAAATCATTCACAGCTGTGAAATTAGGCGTTATAAAAGGGGATCTTCAATCACTTTATTTCATTATTAGTTTGAGGACGGATATACTCAATGCTTTCCAATTGTTACTATAATTAAGGAGACACAGGGAAAGATGGGTGCGAAGACGCCAGCGAGTGCCAAGGGTTTTCCTGCCTAAGGTTGCCCTTCACGCGCTCAGTGACCGAGAGGTGATCCGTCGATTTTGACTAGATAGGGCCTCTATTGAGAGGTTCTATGTCGAAATCAAAGACTCTCTCGAGCCACTCACTGAAAGAACTAGGGCAATCCCTGGGATGTTGAAATTTCTATTGGTCCTCTATTTCTTGGCAACTGGATCATTCCAGGCAGTGACAGCTCTAGGCGTAGGTATGAGCCAGACAACCTTCTCACGTCATCTGAAGGTTGTCCTGAATGCTTTGCACCAACGCCTAGTCCATCATGTCCACTTCTCAAATACACCGGAGGAGTGGCATGCTGTCAAGCTCAAGTTCTACCTAAGGGCTGGATTGCCAAGGGTAGTGGGGGCCATAGACTGCACCCATGTCTTGGTGCAGCCTCCCAGGGGTACAGAGGAGCCATACCTGGACAGGAAATTCAACCACTCGCTGAATATCCAGGTCATCTGTAACGCCAGGTTGAGGATAATGAGTGTACACTCCGGACTCCCTGGCTGCAACCATGATTCCTTCATCCTCCGGAATTCTGTCATCTACCATCGGTTCCAGGAGGGCCAAGTAGCAGAGGGAATCCTGATAGGTAAATATCTCTTAGATACTCTTAACATATGTATATGATATATTTTAATCATTCTGAGTGCTAATGTCAATGATCTATTTTGTTTACGCAGGTGATTCTTGATATTTGTGTCTTCCGTGGCTGTTCACACCCATCAAAAACCCCAACGGAGTGGAAGAGGTGCGCTACAACCCAGGCACAGATCGTGACCAGATCGGTTTCTGCTGGTTGGACATCTCTGGTGGGGTTCTTCAGTACGCTCCCTACAAAGTCTCCTTAATTTTTATGATTTGCTATATGTTGCATAACATTGCCCTAACAATCCCTGATATAGATCTGGAGCTTGGATAACCAGGAATATGGACAATATATAGATCCATTCCTGGAGTATGATGCTCTGGGAGTCCAAGCTCGAGCAGACTATATTCAGGCGTTTTTTGGGCAATAATGTTGACTGTGCAACATACCGTTTTTATTTTTGTTTTTATTTACTTTACAGTATTATTTTTAATCCAAAAGATTATATATTTTGGATTAAGTTTGAGCAAATATTGTCATTTCAATATTGACCAAATGATTGATATTGTATATCATTGTAAAGCCATTGATTGAAAGTGGTTAATTTTGGCAAATGTTGCAATTGTTCAATGTAAAGTTGATGAAACACATGTTTAATAAATTCTCTTTAAATCATCGTTTTCTTCAGGATAACTTAACGTGCATGAGCTCAATGTTATCTATATGAAGTTCAAACAATTATTTATAAATATTCCTTTATTTTTTATTTCAGTGTCACATTAAACTAATATAAAATATATATATATATATAAAATAAAAATCTTGGTATCATTTCTGGAAGTAGCAGCAATGCACTACAGGTTTATAAATGAATACATGTGTTTCTCTCCCTCTCTGTCTGTCTCTGTCTCTCTCTCTCTCACACAATCTCTCTCAAACTTTCTCTCTTAATCTCTCTCTCTCTCACACAATCTCTCTCTCTTTTTCACTCTATTTTCTTATAAATATTGAGAAATAGAAGGTGTATTTACATGTGCACCCTTCATTTCTTCACATTTTGTTTGGAGGGGGACACTGGTTTTTGAAAGAACATTGCTAAGGTACCTGTGCTTGTACCATTTGTCTAAATGGGTTAACTAACACTTTGATAATTTCTTTCATCTTTGCTGTGCGATTATGAGTGAGTTATGTATTTTCTATGTGTCTTTGTTTCAACATTTCTGGAGGATTCTTCAATATGTTCTTGAGCACAGGCCTGTCCGTGCTTAAAGTGACTTTAAACATCAGATTTATTTTCACTAAAAGTTGTTTAATTTTTTGGTTTCTACACATTCCCATTTTTACCATTAACAACAATGTTAGATTTATATAGTTTTTACCTCTCTGAATATCTTTTCTATAAGCATATTCTGACAGGCCACTGATAAAATGTAATTTTCTTAGTAAACTATTGATTTCAATTTTAGAAAACCCCAATAATATATTAAAATTACTTTAAAAAAAAATATTAATGTTAGAAATAATAAAAAGACACTGAACCTAAAATATTTTATTTTGTGACTCAGATAGAGCATTACATTTTAAACAACTTTCTAATCAACTCCTATTATCATATTTTATTCTTTATCTTTTTATCTTTATTTGAAATGTCAGAATGTAAGTTTAGATGCCGGACCATTATTGTTGAACAAAGTGGGTTGTTCTTGTAGATTGGTGGATAAATTCATCCACCAATAAAAAAGTGCTGTTCAGAGTAATGAACCAAAAAAAGCTTAGATGCATTTTTTCTTTTAAAAAGATGGCAAGAGAACAAAAGAGAAATCGATAATAGGAGTAAATTATAAATTTCCTTAAAATTGTATGCTCTATCTGAATCATGAAAGAAACAAATTGGGTTCAGTGTCCCTTTAAATGCTCTATTTTTTTCTAAGAATTTGGTTGTTGGTGTTAACTTTCCTTTAAATTTTTTACAAGGTCATATAATTATGAAATATGAAAATGAATACATTTACACAATTTAGAAAAAAATAATATATAATTGACTATCACATGTTAATGATGAATATTTAAATTATAATTATTGATTCATGTAACCTTTATTCAAATTGAGTTGTTTATCCAAAAGGTCAACATTATATATTAATTTACAAATTAAATATGTTGAGTAAATTGAACCTTTAACCCCTTAATGACCGGAACATTTTTCAATTTTCTTACCCTTAATGACAATGGCTATTTTTACATTTCTGTGGTGTTTGTGTTCAGCTGTAATTTTCCTCTTACTCATTAACTGTACCCACACATATTATATACCATTTTTCTCGCCATTAAATGGACTTTCTAAATATACCATTATTTTCATTATATCTTATAATTTACTATAAAAATTTTTATAAAATATGAGGAAAAAATGGAAAAAACACACTTTTTCTAACTTTGACCCCCAAAATCTGTTACACATCTACAACCACCAAACAACACCCATGCTAAATAGTTTCTAAATTTTGTCCTGAGTTTAGAAATACTCAATATTTACATGTTCTTTGCTTTTTTTGTAAGTTATAGGGCCATAAATACAAGTAGCACTTTGCTATTTCTAAACCACTTTTTTTTTCAAAATTAGCGTTAGTTACATTGGAACACTGATATCTGTCAGGAATACCTGAATATCCATTGACATGTATATATTTTTTTTTAGAAGACATCCCAAAGTATTGATCTAGGCCCATTTTGGTATATTTCATGCCACCGTTTCACCGCCAAATGCGATCAAATTAAAAAAAATGTTCATTTTTTCACACATTTTGTCACAAACTTTAGGTTTCCCACTGAAATTATTTACAAACAGCTTCTGCAGTTATGGCACAAATGGTTGTAAATGCTTCTCTGGGATCGCCTTTGTTCAGAAATAGCAGACTTATATGGCTTTGGGGTTGCTTTTTGGTAATTAGAAGGACGCTAAATGCCGCTGCGCACCACACGTGTTTTATGCCCAGCAGTGAAGGGGTTAATTAGGGAGCATGTAGGGTTAATTTTAGCTTTAGTTTAGTGTAGTAGACAACTCCAAGTATTGATCTAGGCCAATTTTGGTATATTTCATGCCACCATTTCACCGCCAAATGCGAGCAAATAAAAAAAAAACTTTACATTTTTCACAATTTTAGGTTTCTCACTGAAATTATTTACAAACAGTTTGTGCAATTATGGCACAAATGGTTGTAAAAGCTTCTCTGGGATCCCCTTTGTTCAGAAATTGCAGACATATATGGCTTTGGCGTTGCTTTTTGTTAATTAGAAGGCCGCTAAATGCTGCTGCGCACAACACGTGAATTATGCCCAGCAGTGAAGGAGCTAATTAGGTAGCTTGTAGGGCGCTGGCAGGGTTAATTTTAGCTTTAGTGTAGAGATCAGCCTCCCACCTGACACATCCACCCCCTAATCCCTCCCAAACAGCTCTCTTCCCTCCCCCACCCCACAATTGTCCCCGCCATCTTAAGTACTGGCAGAAAGTCTGCCAGTACTAAATAAAAGGAGTTTTTTTTATTTTATTTTTAAAAAAAATGTATTCAGCTGTAATGGAGCCCTGCCTTAGCCCCCAACCTCCCTGATCCCCCACCAAACAGCTCTATAACCCTCCCTGCTACTTAATTGCCGCCATCTTGGGTACTGGCAGCTGTCTGCCAGTACCCAATTTGCCCCCAAATATAAAGTATTTTCAAACTTTTCTGTAGTGTAGCAGCCCCCCTCAATACCCCCAACCCCCCCCCGATCCTTTTATATATATTTTTTTTTTAATGTTTTTAACTTTTTATTTAGAACTTTTTATTTTTTTCCATTGGTGTCAGTGGCTAATGTGCGCGCGCGCCCCCAAGTGCACACGCCCCACGTGCACGCGCGCCCGCACGCTGCCGCCTCCTTGCTACACTCTCCCCGGAAAACAGCACCATTGTTACCGGTGCAGAGAGGGCCACAGAGTGGCTCTTTCTGTATCGGAGGCTTGTTAAAAGGTATTGCAGGATGCCTCCATATCGAGGCATCACTGCAATACCCTGAGAGCTGCTGGAAGCGATTGCGATCGCTTCCAGTACTCTGTAAGACAACTGACGTACCAGGTACGTCTATTGTCATTAACAGTTAGTTTTTGCTTGACGTACCTGGTACGTCAGTTATCATTAAGGGGTTAATAATAATACTAGATAATATCTTACACCTGCATTGAATTTGAACATCAATCATTTGTAACATGTGGATCAAGTAATAACAAACACATTTATTCATAATTCAAAAATATTTTATTAATATTTTTCTTTTTTTTTTAAAAAATACATAAATAAATCAGGATAGACAGAATAAAATAAATACAAAATTAAAATAAAAAATCAGGACAGACATAATAAAAACAAAATTTATGCTTACCTGATAAATTTCTCTCTCTTGTGGTGTATCCAGTCCACAGGTTTATCCATTACTTGTGGGATATTCTCCTTCCCAACAGGAAGCTGCAAGAGGACACCCACAGGAGAGCTGTCCACACAGCTCCTCCCCCAACTCCCACTCCCAGTCATTCGACCTAAGACAAGCAAGAAAAAAGGAGAAACTATAGGGTGCAGTGGTGTAGTTTAAAAATAAAAAACACCTGCCTTAAAGTGACAGGGCGGGCCGTGGAATGGATACACCACAAGAGAAAGAAATTTATCAGGTAAGCATAAATTTTGTTTTCTCTTGTAAGGTGTATCCAGTCCTCCAGTCCACGGGTTCATCCATTACTTGTGGGATACCAATACCAAAGCTTTAGGACACGGATGAAGGGAGGGACAAGGCAGGAACTTAAACGGAAGGCACCACTGCCTGTAAGACCTTTCTCCCAAAAATAGCCTCAGAGTAAGCAAAAGTATCAAATTTGTAGAATTTAGAAAAAGTATGAAGCGAAAACCAAGTTGCCGCCTTACAAATCTGTTCAACAGAGGCCTCATTTTTAAAAGCCCATGTGGAAGCTACCGCTCTAGTGGAATGAACTGTAATTCTTTCAGGAGGCTGCTGGCCAGCAGTCTCATAAGCTAAACGGATTATGCTTCTCAGCCAGAAAGAAAGAGAAGATGCCGAAGCCTTTTGACCTCTCCTCTGTCCAGAGTAGACAACAAACAATGCAGATGTTTGATGAAAATCCTTAGTAGCTTGTAAATAAAACTTTAAAGCATGAACCACATCAAGATTGTGTAATAGACGTTCCTTCTTTGAAGAAGGATTGGGACACAGTGACGGAACAACAATCTCCTGATTGATATTCTTATTAGATACCACTTTAGGAAGAAACCCAGGTTTGGTACGCAAAACTACCTTATCTGCATGGAAGATCAGATAAGGGGAATCACACTGTAAGGCAGATAACTCTGAAACTCTTCGAGCCGAAGAGATAGCTACCAAAAACAGAAATTTCCAAGATAAAAGCTTGATATCTATGGAATGCAGAGGTTCAAACGGAACCCCTTGAAGAACTTTAAGAACTAAATTTAATCTCCATGGCGGAGCAACCGGTTTAAACACAGGCTTGATTCTAACTAAAGCCTGACAAAATGCCTGAACGTCTGGAACATCTGCTAGACGCTTGTGCAGAAGAATAGACAGAGCAGAAATCTGTCCCTTTAAGGAACTAGCTGACAATCCCTTCTCCAATCCTTCTTGGAGAAAGGATAATATCCTAGGAATCCTGACCTTACTCCATGAGTAACCCTTGGATTCACACCAATGAAGATATTTACACTATATCTTATGATAGATTTTCCTGGTGACAGGTTTTCGAGCCTGAATTAAGGTATCAATGACCGACTCGGAGAAACCACGTTTTGATAAAATCAAGCATTCAATCTCCAAGCAGTCAGCCGCAGAGAAATTTGATTTGGAGGTTTGAATGAACCTTGGAGTAGAAGGTCCTGCCTCAGCGGCAGAGTCCATGGTGGAAAGGATGACATGTCCACCAGATCTGCATACCAAGTCCTGCGTGGCCAAGCAGGTGCTATCAAAATCACCAAAGCCCTCTCCTGCTTGATCTTGGCAATCAGACAAGGGAGGAGAGGAAATGGTGGGAATACATAAGCCAGGCTGAAGGACCAGGGCACTGCTAGAGCATCTATCAGCGCTGCCTGGGGATCCCTTGAGCTGGACCCGTAACAAGGAAGCTTGGCGTTCTGACGAGATGCCATCAGATCCAGTTCTGGTTTGCCCCATAGTTGAATCAGCTGGGCAAATACCTCCGGATGGAGCTCCCTCTCCCCCGGATGAAAATTCTGCTGACTTAAAAAAATCCGCCTCCCAGTTCTCTACTCCTGGGATATGGATAGTTGTGAGATGGCAAGAGTGAACCTCTGCCCATAGAATTATATTTGAAACCTCCAACATTGCCAGGGGGCTTCTTGCTCCCCCTGATGGTTGATATAGGCTACAATCTGAAATCTGATGAACCTGACCGCAGCTAGTTGAGGCCAAGCCAGAAGAGCATTGAATATCGCTCTCAGTTCCAGAATGTTTATCGGAAGGAGGGCTTCCTCCTGAGTCCACGAACCCTGAGCCTTCAGGGAGTTCCAGACTGCGCCCCAGCCCAGAAGGCTGGCATCTGTCGTCACTATAGTCCACTCTGGCCTGCGGAAAGTCATTCCCCTGGACAGATGGAGCCGAGATAACCACCAGAGAAGAGAATCCCTGGTCTCTAGATCCAGATTTAGCAGAGGGGACAAATCTGTGTAGTCCCTATTCCACTGATTGAGCATGCAAAGTTGCAGTGGTCTGAGATGTAGACGGGCAAACGGAACTATGTCCATTGCCGCTACCATTAAGCCGATTACTTCCATACACTGAGCCACTGACGGCCGAGAAGTGGAATGAAGAGCACGGCAGGAAGTTAGAGATAACCTGACCTCTGTCAGAAAAATTTTCATTTCTACTGAATCTATCAGTGTTCCTAGGAATGAAACTCTTGTGAGAGGGGAGAGAGAACTCTTTTCTTCGTTCACCTTCCACCCGTGAGACCTCAGAAAGGCCAGAACAATGTCTGTATGGGACTTGGCGATTTGAAAAGTCGACGCCTGTATCAGAATGTCGTCTAGGTAAGGAGCCACCGATATGCCCCGTGGCCTTAGAACCGCCAGTAGGGACCCTAGAACCTTCGTAAAGATTCTTGGTGCCATGGCTAACCCGAAGGGAAGAGCCACAAACTGGTAATGCCTGTCTAAGAAGGCGAACCTGAGGAACTGATGATGATCTCTGTGAATCGGAATGTGGAGATAAGCATCCTTTAAGTCCACGGTAGTCATATATTGACCCTCCTGGATCATAGGGAGGATGGTTCGGATAGTCTCCATCTTGAAGGATGCGACCCTGAGAAATTTGTTTAGGATCTTGAGATCCAAGATTGGTCTGAAAGTTCCCTCTTTTTTGGGAACTATAAACAGATTTGAATAGAAACCCTGCCCCTGTTCCTCCCTTGGAACTGGGTGGATCACTCCCATAACCAGTAGGTCTTGAACACAACGTAAGAATGCCTCTCTCTTTATCTGGTTTACAGATAATTGTGAGAGATGAAATCTCCCCTTTGGAGATGAAGCTTTGAAGTCCAGAAGATATCCCTGGGAAACAATCTCTAATACCCAGGGATTCTGGACGTCTCTTGCCCAAGCCTGGGCAAAGAGAGAAAGTCTGCCCACCACTAGATCCGGTCCCGGATCGGGGGCTACTCCTTCATGCTGTCTTAGAGGCAGCCGCAGGTTTCTTGGCCTGCTTCCCCTTGTTCCAAGCCTGGTTAGGTCTCCAGACTGGTTTGGGCTGGGCGAAATTTCCCTCTTGTTTTGCATTAGAGGAAACTGAAGCTGCGCCACTCTTGAAGTTTCGAAAGGAACGAAAATTATTCTGTTTGATCCTTAACTTATTAGACCTATCCTGAGGAAGGGCGTGACCTTTACCTCCAGTAATATCAGAAATGATCTCCTTCAGACCGGGCCCGAATAGGGTCTGTCCCTTGAAGGGGATGTTAAGAAGCTTATACTTTGAAGTAACGTCTGCTGACCAGGACTTAAGCCATAGCGCCCTATGCGTCAAAATGGCAAAACCTGAATTCTTAGCCGTTAGCTTGGCTAAATGAAAAATGGCGTCAGAAATAAAGGAGGTAGCTAACTTAAGAGCTTTAATCCTGTCTAGAATATCATCTAACGGAGTCTCCACCTGTAGAGCCTCCTCAAGAGACCCAACCAAAAGGCTGCTGCAGCAGTAACTGGGGCAATGCATGCAAGAGGCTGGAGAATAAAACCTTGATGAATAAAAAATTTCTTAAGGAGACCCTCCAATTTATTATCCATAGGATCTAGGAAAGCACAACTGTCCACGACGGGGATAGTTGTACGCTTAGCTAGGGTAGAGACTGATCCCTCCACCTTAGGGACCGTCTGCCACGAGTCCCGTGTGGTGGCATCTATGGGAAACATCTTTTTGAAAGCAGGAGGGGGAGAGAACGGCACACCTGGTCTATCCCATTCCTTAGTAATAATTTCCAAAAACATCTTAGGGACTGGAAAAACATCAGTGTAAACCGGCACTGCAAAGTATTTGTCCATTTTACACAATTTCTCTGGAATCACAATGGGGTCACAGTCATCCAGAGTCGCTAAATCCTCCCTAAGCAATAAGCGGAGGTGTTCAAGCTTGAATTTAAACGCTGTCATCTCAGAATCAGACTGAAGTAACGCCTTCCCTGAGTCTGAAATGTCACCCACAGATAGAAGCTCACCTACTTCGGCTTCTGAGTATTGTGAGGGTATATCGGACACAGGCAATAAAGCGTCAGAGAGCTCTGTATTAGTTCTAGTCCAAGAGCTTTTTCGCTTTCCTTGTAGCCCTGGCAGTTTGGAGAATACCTCTGTGAGGGTAGCATTCATAACTGCTGCCATGTTCTGTAAGGTAAAAGAATTAGATGCGCTAGAAGTACTTGGCGTCACTTGAGCGGGAGTTATAGGTTCTGACACATGGGGAGAGTTAGATGGCATAATCTCCCTCTTTTCAGTCAGAGAATCCCCTGGAGATAAATCTTTAAGCGTCATAATATGGTCTTTATAGTTTATAGAAATTTCAGTACATTTGGTACACATTCTAAGAGGGGGTTCCACAATGGCTTCCAAACATATTGAACAAGGAGTTTCCTCTATGTCAGACATGTTTAACAGACTAGTAATGAGACAAGCAAGCTTGGAAAACACTTTAATAAAGGTGAAACAGCAATTAAACAAAAACGTTACTGTGCCTTTAAGAGAAAAAAACTAGCACTTAAACTGCAAAACAGTGAAAAAATAAAGTAAAATCTTTGAAATTTTTACAGTGTGAGTAAGGGACTAAAGCAACGTTGCACCCACTTGCAAATGGATGATTAACCCCTTAGGCCCCAAACCAGATTGAAAAACGTTAAAAGTCAATTGAGCACCATGCCACAGCTCTGCTGAGGCTCCTACCTGCCCTTAAATACGACTTTGTGCAGAAAACAGAATTTATGCTTACCTGATAAATTACTTTCTGCAACGGTGTGTCCGGTCCACGGCGTCATCCATTACTTATTCTCCCCCACAGGGAAAGGCAAGGAGAGCACACAGCAAGAGCTGTCCATATAGCTCCCCCTCTGGCTCCGCTCCCCAGTCATTCGACCGACGGTTAGGAGAAAAAGGAGAAACTATAGGGTGCCGTGGTGACTGTAGTGTAATAGGGAAAAGTTTTCAACCTGATTTGGAAAACCAGGGCGGGCCGTGGACCGGACACACCGTTGGAGAAAGTAATTTATCAGGTAAGCATAAATTCTGTTTTCTCCAACATTGGTGTGTCCGGTCCACGGCGTCATCCATTTTTTTTTTTTTTTTTTTTTTTTTTTTTTTATTGATTGAAAAGAGGGTCAGGATACACAAAGAAAAAAAAATGAATCAGGTAATACAATAAAAGGTGGACAAATTTCGTAATTGGTATTAAATACATAATGCTATACCGAGTTCTACAACCTAATCCAATAGTAGTTCTTGGAGAAGAAATTGAGAAACCTTTGCCTCAAAACATTTTCATCTTTTTAAACAAACAATAAGCCAACATAGATATAGTGTGCCGATAAAGGAAAAATACAAAAAGTACGAAGAGAAGAGAGAAAAACTGGGGAAAGGAAGAAAAAGAAGAGCGGGAGAGGAAAAAAAAAAAAAAAAAAAAAAAAAAAAAAGAGGAGGAACTTGGGTTGAGTTCCCCCTCCCCCCCCTCCCCCCCCCCCTCTCCAAGAAACCGAGACCAACAAAAATTAAGTGATTACATCACTGCTAAATTCCCCTCTCAATACAGCATTCTGAATCCATTCAGAATGTTTAAAGGGAGCAATGAGGCTTTTTTGAACTTCCAGTGTATTGGAGAGAATGTAATCTCCCCATTTCCTGAAAAATTGGGCAATTTCTTTTTCAGAGGATATCTGCGTCTCATATTGTTCATAAATTAATTTAGAGTCTAATATGTTCAAAAGAGAGGTGAGCATAGGACCTTTATTAGCTTTCCAGGAAGAAAAAATAATGTTTCTAGCGGCTAAAATTATGAAATTAACAAACTTTATATTTCCCTGCCTATCATCGTATTGCCTTAGAAAGATGATTTCCTCCATCTCCAAAGAAATTTTAAGTTTTAGGATTTTTGAAAGCCAAAATGAGACTTTTGCCCAGAACTGTTTGACTTTGGGACATGCCCAGATACAGTGGATCAAGTTGGCATTTAGGTAGTGGCATCGTGTACATTCATATCTTTGCTTATTATTCCACTTCCCTAGCTGCTCTGGGGTAATATATGTCCTATTAATTAATCTAAGATGAGATTCACGCCAAGATAACAGAGGTGTCGCTGACCAAGCCCTGTCAATACTTTCTTGGATTGTCTTAAGCTCCAATTGCGGGATGTCTAATGACCATCTCTCATGGAGCCGTTCCATGCCGTAGACACCTTCTTTACTCGATAATATATTATACCAGTGAGATATGGAAGCTCTACCAAGCTGACGGCGTGACAGAGCTTTAGTTAGTATTTCCCAATTTATGTAAAAATCTGCAAGTGCTGTAGTGTTGAGAAAATGCCTGATTTGAAAATAACCGAACATGTCGCGGTTAGGAAGATTATATTTTTCTTTTAGAGAGCCAAATGTGTGAATAACTTGTCTATCTTCATCAATACATTGTGCAAAGTAGGCTAGACCCCCTACCTTCCATCTCGTAAAAATTTCGGTGTCAGAACCTGCGGGGAAGAGTGGATTATTCTGGATTGGTAAATATCTAGAACACTGAAAATTAACATCTACTGCCGTGCATAATTTTTGCCAGGCTATGATAGGATTTCTAAAGGTGTACATAACTTTGAGTAAAGGAGGCCAGTCTCTTTGCCTCATATGTATTAAGGCTTTTAGGCTATACGGTTTAAAAAGGCCAGCTTCTACATCCAGAGGCGTTAGCTGATCCATATCTAATAACCAATCTGGAACTATCTTCATCAAGCAGACCAGATTATAATTATATATTGAGGGAAGAGCGAAGCCTGCATTATCCTTGGATTGAGATAATCTTTTTATCGACATTTTGTGCTTTGTTTTTCCCCATAAAAATCTCCTAAAAGCCGAATTTAATACATTTATATCTCCTTTACGTAGAAACAGTGGGATATTCTGCATTATATACAGAAGTTTGGGCAATGCGATCATTTTTATGAGATTTATCTTGGCGGCTAATGTTAATGTAAATGATGTCCATCTAGAGATATCCTCTAGGATTTTCTTAATGACACCATCGATATTAGCTCGGTACCACTCTTCGGGGCAGTTTGTGACATTAATTCCTAGATATTTAATCATTTTAACCTCCTTAAAGGGCACAGCCCCCAGAGAGTCTCTGGTCTTATTTAGCCACATAATCTCTGATTTATTATCATTTATTGTGTAACCTGAGAATGAACCATATCGCTGCAATATGCTCAGTAATACCGGAATGTTCTCCTTAGTATTGGAGAGGAATACAAGCAAATCATCTGCATACAGGGAGATTTGAATGTCTGTCTCCCCAAGTCTAATCCCCCTGATGGTATTGCGTAATACTATCGCCAGTGGTTCAATACAAAGGTTAAAGAGTAGTGGGGAGAGTGGGCACCCTTGTCGAGTGCCTCGCGCCAGTTGAAACCATTCTGTGGTCCCGCCATTCACAATTAGGGCAGATTTTGGATTCTTATATAGTGCTTGTATAAACGACAGAAAGGCACCTCTCATACCAAACTGTTCCACTGTGGTAAATAAGTGATCCCAACCAATGGAATCAAAAGCCTTTTCGGCATCGAGAGCAATGATAACCTTGTCTACCCTATCAGCCTCATATGATTTCTTCCTAATATTGTAATATTCTGTTGTTAATAATAGTTTCCTTAGATTTGAAAATAGGGATCTGCCCTTTAAGAAACCAGTTTGGTCTGGATGGATAAGTTTAACCAGATTTTTTTGTAATCTAGCTGCTAAAATGCTTGTTAATAGTTTATAATCGGCATTGAGCAGGGATATAGGACGATAAGAATCTAATTTTTCTGCATCCTTGCCCTTCTTTAAAATAAGCACTATTAAGGAGGCACTGAAATTACCCGAGATAGGATGTCCTTGCAGATAATATGCATTATATAGATCACATAAAGGTTCCGTTATTTGCTGTGTGAGTATTTTATAATATTCTGCCGGAAAGGTATCCGGCCCTGAGGCCTTATTTAACTTACTACTTTTAATTGCCTGAATGACTTCATCTTTATCAATTGGTTCAGACAGTGATTTGCTTGCTTCCTCATCCAATGTCGGGAGCCTACATGTATCCCAAAAAGCTTTTTTGTTATCCATATTGATTTCCTTAGATAAAAAGATTTGGGTGTAATATTCTAAAAATTTTTTGCTTATGTCCTTAGACTGTGTTAAACGACTACCATTGACTGATATTGCAGATATGGAGTTAGAACCCCGATTTTGTCTAACTAAATTAGCTAAGTTTTTACCAATCTTTCCTCCAAACTTATATAACCTTGCATTAGACCTATCCACCATGTAGGCAGCTTTTTGTTGGAAGAATATGTCTCTTTCTTTTTTTACTTTAGCATATTTCTGCCAATTAGATAGCGAAGCTATATGTAGGTATGTGTTATATGCATTTGATACCTGATTTGTTAGTTGTCCCTCCCGGAGCTGGTTTTTTTTCCATATCTTATGTAAATATGCCTTTATTTCACCGCGTAGTACCGCCTTCGAAGCTTCCCAGTATGTCTCAGGGCTTTTAACTGAATTCTTATTCAAGGATTCATACTTTTTCCAGGCCTCTATTAACCAATTCTGAAATTTAGGATTACAGTATAAATATTTAGGGAAAAGATATGAGGGGCCATTTCTACTTGCCGAACCCATTGATAAGGATAGAGAAATTGGAGCATGGTCTGATATAATAATTGAACTTATATCTGCCACAGCAGTCCCAACAAGCCTTTCATTTATTAATATATAATCTATCCGTGATAATGATTTATATGTATTAGATTTACATGTATACGCTTTTGACTCAGGATTCTGAATCCTCCACACATCCTTTAGGTTTAACGTATTTCTAAATTTTCGAAAACGCACGATATTACTTTTCTCTCGACCTCGATCTCTCACTTTGATCGGCCATCTGTCTAATGGAAGTTGAGAGACTAGGTTGAAATCTCCTGCCACTATCAGATTGCTTTCTATATATGGTGTCAGTTTAGTTTTTATTTTTTCCCAGAAATCTGGGCTTTGGTTGTTAGGACCGTAAATATTGCATAATATATACATTTGATCCTTTATCTTTATCTGCATAATAATGAACCGTCCCTCTACATCTATTTCTAATTGAGCAATCTTATAGTTTAGATTTTTATGTAGCAAAATAGCCACCCCACATTTTCTGGTAGTTCCAACTGAAGCAATAACTTCACCCACCCAATCTGTTTTCAATTTATTTACTTCCTTTTGGGTTACATACGTTTCCTGTAAAAATGCTACATTGCATTTAAGTTTTTTCAAGTCATCCATTACTTGTGGGAACCAATACCAAAGCTTTAGGACACGGATGAAGGGAGGGAGCAAATCAGGTTACCTAAATGGAAGGCACCACGGCTTGCAAAACCTTTCTCCCAAAAATAGCCTCCGAAGAAGCATAAGTATCAAATTTGTAGAATTTGGCAAAAGTGTGCAGAGAAGACCAAGTCGCTGCCTTACATATCTGATCAACAGAAGCCTCGTTCTTGTAGGCCCATGTGGAAGCCACAGCCCTTGTAGAGTGAGCTGTGATTCGTTCAGGAGGCTGCCGTCCGGCAGTCTCATAAGCCAATCGGATAATGCTTTTCAGCCAGAAAGAAAGAGAGGTAGCAGTAGCTTTTTGACCTCTCCTCTTACCAGAGTAAACGACAAACAAAGATGAGGTTTGTCTAAAATCTTTTGTTGCTTCTAAATAGAACTTTAAAGCACGAACTACATCTAAATTGTGTAACAAACGTTCCTTCTTTGAAACTGGATTCGGACACAGAGAAGGAACAACTATTTCCTGGTTAATATTCTTGTTGGAAACAACTTTTGGAAGAAAACCAGGCTTAGTACGCAAAACAACCTTATCTGAATGGAAAACCAGATAGGGTGGATTACACTGCAAAGCAGATAATTCAGAAACTCTTCTAGCAGAAGAAATAGCAACCAAAAACAGAACTTTCCAAGATAGTAACTTAATATCTATGGAATGTAAAGGTTCAAACGGAACCCCTTGAAGAACTGAAAGAACTAAATTTAGACTCCAAGGAGGAGTCATGGGTCTGTAAGCAGGCTTGATTCTGACCAAAGCCTGAACAAAAGCTTGTACATCTGGCACAGCTGCCAGTCGTTTGTGTAACAAGACAGATAAAGCAGAAATCTGTCCCTTTAGAGAACTCGCTGACAACCCTTTATCCAAACCTTCTTGGAGAAAGGAGAGAATCGTTGGAATTTTAATCTTACTCCAGGAGAATCCCTTGGATTCACACCATATATGATATAGGCTACAATCTGAAATCTGATTAACCTGACCGCAGCTAGTTGAGGCCAAGCCAGAAGAGCATTGAATATCGCTCTCAGTTCCAGAATGTTTATCGGAAGGAGGGCTTCCTCCTGAGTCCACGAACCCTGAGCCTTCAGGGAGTTCCAGACTGCGCCCCAGCCCAGAAGGCTGGCATCTGTCGTCACTATAGTCCACTCTGGCCTGCGGAAAGTCATTCCCCTGGACAGATGGAGCCGAGATAACCACCAGAGAAGAGAATCCCTGGTCTCTAGATCCAGATTTAGCAGAGGGGACAAATCTGTGTAGTCCCTATTCCACTGATTGAGCATGCAAAGTTGCAGTGGTCTGAGATGTAGACGGGCAAACGGAACTATGTCCATTGCCGCTACCATTAAGCCGATTACTTCCATACACTGAGCCACTGACGGCCGAGAAGTGGAATGAAGAGCACGGCAGGAAGTTAGAGATAACCTGACCTCTGTCAGAAAAATTTTCATTTCTACTGAATCTATCAGTGTTCCTAGGAATGAAACTCTTGTGAGAGGGGAGAGAGAACTCTTTTCTTCGTTCACCTTCCACCCGTGAGACCTCAGAAAGGCCAGAACAATGTCTGTATGGGACTTGGTGATTTGAAAAGTCGACGCCTGTATCAGAATGTCGTCTAGGTAAGGAGCCACCGCTATGCCCCGTGGCCTTAGAACCGCCAGTAGGGACCCTAGAACCTTCGTAAAGATTCTTGGTGCCATGGCTAACCCGAAGGGAAGAGCCACAAACTGGTAATGCCTGTCTAAGAAGGCGAACCTGAGGAACTGATGATGATCTCTGTGAATCGGAATGTGGAGATAAGCATCCTTTAAGTCCACGGTAGTCATATATTGACCCTCCTGGATCATAGGGAGGATGGTTCGGATAGTCTCCATCTTGAAGGATGGGACTCTGAGAAATTTGTTTAGGATCTTGAGATCCAAGATTGGTCTGAAAGTTCCCTCTTTTTTGGGAACTATAAACAGATTTGAATAGAAACCCTGCCCCTGTTCCTCCCTTGGAACTGGGTGGATCACTCCCATAACCAGTAGGTCTTGAACACAACGTAAGAATGCCTCTCTCTTTATCTGGTTTACAGATAATTGTGAGAGATGAAATCTCCCCTTTGGAGATGAAGCTTTGAAGTCCAGAAGATATCCCTGGGAAACAATCTCTAATACCCAGGGATTCTGGACGTCTCTTGCCCAAGCCTGGGCAAAGAGAGAAAGTCTGCCCACCACTAGATCCGGTCCCGGATCGGGGGCTACTCCTTCATGCTGTCTTAGAGGCAGCCGCAGGTTTCTTGGCCTGCTTCCCCTTGTTCCAAGCCTGGTTAGGTCTCCAGACTGGTTTGGGCTGGGCGAAATTTCCCTCTTGTTTTGCATTAGAGGAAACTGAAGCTGCGCCACTCTTGAAGTTTCGAAAGGAACGAAAATTATTCTGTTTGATCCTTAACTTATTAGACCTATCCTGAGGAAGGGCGTGACCTTTACCTCCAGTAATATCAGAAATGATCTCCTTCAGACCGGGCCCGAATAGGGTCTGTCCCTTGAAGGGGATGTTAAGAAGCTTATACTTTGAAGTAACGTCTGCTGACCAGGACTTAAGCCATAGCGCCCTATGCGTCAAAATGGCAAAACCTGAATTCTTAGCCGTTAGCTTGGCTAAATGAAAAATGGCGTCAGAAATAAAGGAGGTAGCTAACTTAAGAGCTTTAATCCTGTCTAGAATATCATCTAACGGAGTCTCCACCTGTAGAGCCTCCTCAAGAGACCCAACCAAAAGGCTGCTGCAGCAGTAACTGGGGCAATGCATGCAAGAGGCTGGAGAATAAAACCTTGATGAATAAAAAATTTCTTAAGGAGACCCTCCAATTTATTATCCATAGGATCTAGGAAAGCACAACTGTCCACGATGGGGATAGTTGTATGCTTAGCTAGGGTAGAGACTGATCCCTCCACCTTAGGGACCGTCTGCCACGAGTCCCGTGTGGTGGCATCTATGGGAAACATCTTTTTGAAAGCAGGAGGGGGAGAGAACGGCACACCTGGTCTATCCCATTCCTTAGTAATAATTTCCGAAAACATCTTAGGGACTGGAAAAACATCAGTGTAAACCGGCACTGCAAAGTATTTGTCCATTTTACACAATTTCTCTGGAATCACAATGGGGTCACAGTCATCCAGAGTCGCTAAATCCTCCCTAAGCAATAAGCGGAGGTGTTCAAGCTTGAATTTAAACGCTGTCATCTCAGAATCAGACTGAAGTAACGCCTTCCCTGAGTCTGAAATGTCACCCACAGATAGAAGCTCACCTACTTCGGCTTCTGAGTATTGTGAGGGTATATCGGACACAGGCAATAAAGCGTCAGAGAGCTCTGTATTAGTTCTAGTCCAAGAGCTTTTTCGCTTTCCTTGTAGCCCTGGCAGTTTGGAGAATACCTCTGTGAGGGTAGCATTCATAACTGCTGCCATGTCCTGTAAGGTAAAAGAATTAGATGCGCTAGAAGTACTTGGCGTCACTTGAGCGGGAGTTATAGGTTCTGACACATGGGGAGAGTTAGATGGCATAATCTCCCTCTTTTCAGTCAGAGAATCCCCTGGAGATAAATCTTTAAGCGTCATAATATGGTCTTTATAGTTTATAGAAATTTCAGTACATTTGGTACACATTCTAAGAGGGGGTTCCACAATGGCTTCCAAACATATTGAACAAGGAGTTTCCTCTATGTCAGACATGTTTAACAGACTAGTAATGAGACAAGCAAGCTTGGAAAACACTTTAATAAAGGTGAAACAGCAATTAAACAAAAACGTTACTGTGCCTTTAAGAGAAAAAAACTAGCACTTAAACTGCAAAACAGTGAAAAAATAAAGTAAAATCTTTGAAATTTTTACAGTGTGAGTAAGGGACTAAAGCAACGTTGCACCCACTTGCAAATGGATGATTAACCCCTTAGGCCCCAAACCGGATTGAAAAACGTTAAAAGTCAATTGAGCACCATGCCACAGCTCTGCTGAGGCTCCTACCTGCCCTTAAATACGACTTTGTGCAGAAAACAGAATTTATGCTTACCTGATAAATTACTTTCTCCAACGGTGTGTCCGGTCCACGGCGTCATCCATTACTTGTGGGAAATATTCTCCCCCACAGGGAAAGGCAAGGAGAGCACACAGCAAGAGCTGTCCATATAGCTCCCCCTCTGGCTCCGCCCCCCAGTCATTCGACCGACGGTTAGGAGAAAAAGGAGAAACTATAGGGTGCCGTGGTGACTGTAGTGTAATAGGGAAAAGTTTTCAACCTGATTTGGAAAACCAGGGCGGGCCGTGGACCGGACACACCGTTGGAGAAAGTAATTTATCAGGTAAGCATAAATTCTGTTTTCTCCAACATTGGTGTGTCCGGTCCACGGCGTCATCCATTACTTGTGGGAACCAATACCAAAGCTTTAGGACACGGATGAAGGGAGGGAGCAAATCAGGTTACCTAAATGGAAGGCACCACGGCTTGCAAAACCTCTCCCCCAAAAATAGCCTCCGAAGAAGCATAAGTATCAAATTTGTAGAATTTGGCAAAAGTGTGCAGAGAAGACCAAGTCGCTGCCTTACATATCTGATCAACAGAAGCCTCGTTCTTGTAGGCCCATGTGGAAGCCACAGCCCTTGTAGAGTGAGCTGTGATTCGTTCAGGAGGCTGCCGTCCGGCAGTCTCATAAGCCAATCGGATAATGCTTTTCAGCCAGAAAGAAAGAGAGGTAGCAGTAGCTTTTTGACCTCTCCTCTTACCAGAGTAAACGACAAACAAAGATGAGGTTTGTCTAAAATCTTTTGTTGCTTCTAAATAGAACTTTAAAGCACGAACTACATCTAACTTGTGTAACAAACGTTCCTTCTTTGAAACTGGATTCGGACACAGAGAAGGAACAACTATTTCCTGGTTAATATTCTTGTTGGAAACAACTTTTGGAAGAAAACCAGGCTTAGTACGCAAAACAACCTTATCTGAATGGAAAACCAGATAGGGTGGATTACACTGCAAAGCAGATAATTCAGAAACTCTTCTAGCAGAAGAAATAGCAACCAAAAACAGAACTTTCCAAGATAGTAACTTAATATCTATGGAATGTAAAGGTTCAAACGGAACCCCTTGAAGAACTGAAAGAACTAAATTTAGACTCCAAGGAGGAGTCATGGGTCTGTAAGCAGGCTTGATTCTGACCAAAGCCTGAACAAAAGCTTGTACATCTGGCACAGCTGCCAGTCGTTTGTGTAACAAGACAGATAAAGCAGAAATCTGTCCCTTTAGAGAACTCGCTGACAACCCTTTATCCAAACCTTCTTGGAGAAAGGAGAGAATCTTTGGAATTTTAATCTTACTCCAGGAGAATCCCTTGGATTCACACCAACAGATATATTTTTTCCATATTTTATGGCAAATCTTTCTAGTCACAGGTTTTCTGGCTTGGACCAGAGTATCTATCACAGAATTTGAAAACCCACGCTTGGATAAAATCAAGCGTTCAATTTCCAAGCAGTCAGCTGCAGAGAAACTAGATTTGGATGTTCGAATGGACCTTGTACTAGAAGATCCTGTCTCAAAGGTAGCTTCCATGGTGGAGCCGATGACATATTCACCAGGTCTGCATACCAAGTCCTGCGTGGCCACGCAGGAGCTATCAGAATCACCTAGGCCTTCTCCTGTTTGATCCTGGCTATGAGCCTGGGAAGGAGAGGAAAACGGTGGAAACACATACGCTAGGTTGAACGACCAAGGCGCCACTAATGCATCCACTAGAGTCGCCTTGGGATCCCTGGATCTGGACCCTTAACAAGGAATCTTGAAGTTCTGACGGGACGCCATCAGATCCATGTCTGGAATGCCCCATAATTGGGTTAACTGGGCAAAGACCTCCGGGTGGAGTTCCCACTCCCCCGGATGGAAAGTCTGACGACTCAAATAGTCCGCCTCCCAGTTTTCTACTCCTGGGATGTGAATTGCAGATAGATGGCAGGAGTGATCCTCCGCCCATTTGATGATCTTGGCTCATCGCCAAGGAACTCTTTGTTCCCCCCTGATGATTGATGTACGCAACAGTCGTTATGTTGTCCGACTGAAACCTTATGAACCTGGCTTCCGCTAGTTGAGGCCAAGCCAGGAGCGCATTGAATATTGCTCTTAGTTCCAAAATGTTTATCGGGAGAAGAGACTCTTTTCGAGACCATAGACCCTGAGCTTTCAGAGAGTCCCAGACCGCGCCCCAACCCAAGAGGCTGGCGTCGGTCGTGACAATGACCCACTCCGGTCTGTGGAAACTCATTCCCTGAGACAGGTGATCCTGGGTCAACCACCAGAGAAGTGAGTCCCTGGTTACCTGGTCTACTTGAATTTGGGGAGACAAGTCTGTATAGTCCCCATTCCACTGATTGAGCATGCACAGCTGTAATGGTCTTAGATGAATTCGAGCAAAAGGAACCACGTCCATTGCTGCGACCATTAGTCCTATTACTTCCATGCACTGAGCTATGGAGGGTTGAGGAATATAATGAAGAACTCGACAAGCGTTTAGAAGCTTTAACTTTCTGACTTCTGTCAGGAAGATCTTCATTTCCACAGAATCTATTATTGTTCCCAGAAAAGGAACCCTTGTGGACGGTGACAGTGAACTCTTTTCTATGTTCACCTTCCACCCGTGAGATCTGAGAAAAGCCAACACAATGTCCGTGTGGGCCCTTGCTTGGAAAGAGACGACGCTTGGATTAGGATGTCGTCTAGATAAGGTGCTACAGCCATGCCCCTCGGCCTTAGGACCGCTAAAAGGGACCCTAGCACCTTTGTGAAAATTCTGGGAGCGGTGGCTAAACCGAATGGAAGAGCCACGAACTGGTAATGTTTGTCCAGAAAAGCGAACCTCAGGAACTGATGATGAGTTTTGTGGATTGGGATATGCAGATATGCATCCTTTAGATCCACGGTAGTCAAATATTGACCCTGCTGGATTGTCGGCAAGATTGTCCGAATGGTTTCCATTTTGAAGGATGGAACTCTGAGGAACTTGTTTAATATCTTTAAATCCAGAATTGGCCTAAAAGTTCCCTCTTTTTTGGGAACCACAAACAGGTTTGAGTAAAAACCTAGACCTTGTTCCCCCGAGGGGACTGGGTTTATCACTCCCATCTTTGATAGGTCTCTTACACAATGTAAGAATGCCTGTTTCTTTATCTGGTCTGAAGATAAGCGAGACAGGTGGAATCTTCCCTTTGGTGGAAGTCCCTTGAAGTCTAGTAGGTATCCCTTGGAGACTCTCTCTAGTGCCCAGGGATCCAGAACATCTCTTGCCCAAGCCTGAGCGAAGAGAGATAGTCTGCCCCCTACCAGATCCGGTCCCGGATCGGGGGCTACCCCTTCATGCTGTCTTGGTAGCAGCAGCAGGTTTCTTGGTCTCACCACAAACTCCTCGCCATCCCCGTGGAGATGCTACTTGTTCAGAGCGGCAAGGAGAATGACTGGGGGGCAGAGCCAGAGGGGGAGCTATATGGACAGCTCTTGCTGTGTGCTCTCCTTGCCTTTCCCTGTGGGGGAGAATATTTCCCACAAGTAATGGATGATGCCGTGGACCGGACACACCAATGTTGGAGAAATAACCCCTTTGAAATGGTTCTCAGATGCCAGAGGACTCTTCTAGGGAAGCTGGATGTCTCAGTCTGAATTAAAACTGCACAGTTAGAGCGCTAAAATAGGCCCCTCCCACCATGTACTGGATGTCAGAGGGGCCTTAAGAAAGTACTCCTTGGAGTATCTGACTAGCCATGTGGAAACTAGGCCCCAAATAAAGACTTATCTCCCTCAGAGAAAAAACGTCCTATTTTATGAAATCATGTAAACGTTTTGTCACTAAGCAATATGAATATTAACATGAATATTACCCTGTTATGTAAGCATGATCCCAGTCACTGTTAAATCACTGCATCAGGCTTACCTCAAATACACAAGGCTCTGTCAGCATTTTCTAGAACTTATTCATCTCTCTAGAAATAAAAATACTTAACATACCTCAAAGCAGGTAATCTGCAGACCGTTCCCCCTACTGAAGTTTTCCCATATTCTTCAGTTATGTGTGAGAACAGCAATGGACCTTAGTTACAAACCGCTAAGATCATCAAACCTCCAGGCAGAATTCTTCTTCTAATTTCTGCCTGAGAGTAAAACAGTACAACGCCGGTACCGTTTAAAAATAACAAACTCTTGATTGAAGGTAAAACTACACTAAGTCACCACATATCTCTTGATACTTCCTTTCTTGTTGAGAGTTGCAAGAGAATGACTGGGAGTGGCAGTTGGGGGAGGAGCTGTGTGGACAGCTCTGCTGTGGGTGTCCTCTTGCAGCTTCCTGTTGGGAAGGAGAATATCCCACAAGTAATGGATGAACCCGTGGACTGGATACACCTTACAAGAGAAACAAATGTTGTAAAAAATGTGCACATTAAAAACCTTAATAAAATGAGCAAATTAAAACACCCTAATCTTTCTTTTTTTGGGTGATGAAGAGAGGGGGGTGATCTCTCCCTTGTTTCCCTTCTCCCAAAAGTTAAAAACAATTGACAATTAAAAATACGGTTGTCTTCGTCTGTTCTCTCCCGCCGCTGTAGTTCTCCCTGCTCTGTAGCTGCCCTGGCCATATCTACTTCTAATCTATCCCTATCAAAGTTTAATCTGTCACTATCCCTCTGCCTTTCATAAAAAAATCTATCCCTCTCTAATTATAATCTGACACTATCCCTCACACGTTCATACTGAAATCTGTCCCTCTCTAAATCTATTCTAGCTGATTCTATCCTCAACCTTTCCCTCTCTAAATCTAATCTTTCCCTATCTACTAAAATGCCCCTTTCTAATATCTGCCCCTGTTGCTCAACAGATGACCTTAATGCCCCATGCAACTCATGGTGATCATCCTGGTACTGCCTGGCCAGATGTAACATTTCCCAAACTGCCACCTCATCATTGATGGGAGGAAGTTTGTGGCCAGGATCAGCACGGCCATGAGCTGATGGAGCATGAGCAACAGCTGCAGGAGGGGCACCAGGGTCCAGAGCAGCTGGGTCTTCTGGGTCAGGAGGGGCAGCACAGATGAGAGCTTCCAAATCCGATGTCCCCTGGGAGATTCCCTGTTCCTGGGATTCTGGATTTTGGGTCTCTCCCAGGGACATCTACTCCTCCGTCATAACAGCTCTCATCTGTCGAAAACAACCGTCGATCTCCTCCGAAATAATAAGGGCACGTTCCATATCTAAAGAAATGAGAAATTAAAAATATATTGTTAACCAATTTAATGTAAATTTAAACATTAAATGCATATGATATTAAACATATATCTGACTTCCGGTGGGAGGGCTTATCGGAAGGCAGCAGAGACCGAGAGCTCCGACATTGAGAGCAAAAAAAACTGTACAATAACTGATTCCTTGCTGCCATTCCGCCTTCCCCACAGTTATATCTTGTCGGGTGTTCCTCCAACGGATATTGCCGACCGATCAGAACAACTGTGCAGAGCCTGTCATCTGCTCTAGCCCCCGGTAGCGCTGGAGTATTGATACCCACGTGGGCGATTGCATCGGAAAGAGCCGCTACACCTCACTAAAGAGTCTGCACTGACAAACTTCACAACAGTGCCTGAAGTAAGGGGGATCCCTTATCTGAATTACCCTGGCTGTTCCGGGTGCCTTGGGCCGTTGTGGAATAGCTGGCTTTGGCCTGCACAGACATTTCTCTTATTGCACAGCCTGGATACAGATACCAGAAGGCTTGTAACAGGTCAGACATAGAGTTAAAGTTGAATCCTACACTTAGTGCACCCTGCAGAGGCTGGGCTTGTCTTGATTACATACACCTGCTACCCCAGAGGGCTCAAATAATTTTGGATACGAATTGTCCTGCTTGAAGGTAATAACCAGCATTAGCACAGCACATAGGGAACTCCATTCACGCAGCTCATACTCAGGCTTGGAGGGAGTTAGGTGCCCTTGTCATTCAATTTAAGAATCAGCCTTGGCCTGATTGCTGGAGTCACCTGGGTCCTTTGCCTGTATTCCCATCTTGAAAATTTATTGCATACTGTTTGGTGACATTGGAGGGGAGGCCTGAGGTTAACAGTGTCGGGTAGGAGGAACATCTTTTTTATATATTACCGGGCATGCCCATGTACATGGCTGGAGGACATTTGCATTTGCAATCATCCATCTATTAATACAGATTGGAGGGGCTTTGAACTTGGCTGACTCTGCTGATGAGAGTGGATGAATATTTCCAGAGACTAAGCTCTTCTCAGGGTGACAACATGAATCAAAAGAATAAGGGCAATGACAGAAAGTCTAAACATCAGACGGACACCCAGGCGGTGATTGAGCTGTGTCTGGACGATACCGTCAAACGCCCGGGAGATCAGTCCCAGCTCATGAAGGATTTGAAGTCCTTCTTTCTACCTAAGATGGAAAGCTTACAAGCAGGCCTTGACACCCTGACTAGTGAGGTCAGACAGTACTCCACCCGCCTTTCTGATGCAGAGGGCCGTATCTCTGAGATAGAGGATAGGCAGGCGGCTTCAAGTAATTCATAACAACAGATTCTTCGCCAAAACAAGATACTGCAAGAACGTGTGGATGACTTGGAGAATCACAGTCGTCGTAACAATCTACGGGTGGTGGGACTACCCGAAAAAGTCAAGGGCAAGAATTCTGTTGTTCCAGGACTTCTCCTCGGAGGTTACCAGACAACGTAAGGATTTTTCACCAATTTGCTCACTCTTGTACGAGCAGGGCCGACAGGTGGCCTTGTTATTTCCAGCCAAGCTCCACTTGCAAACCTCCTCCGGCCCTAAGTTTTTCCACTCTCCTCAGGCAGTGGAGAGCTATCTTGAGACGGAGAGAAAACAGAAGGACCCTGATTGAAAGTCTTGAGTGGGAACTAACATGTAACTATATCAGGATTACAAATGTTTATGCTTATGTCTATACTTATGTTTAGTGGACTCTTACAAAAGAGATATCTATACAATTCTCAGGAGTTATATTGTGGGTTAAGGGACACGGAGAAGAGTCTCCAAATGGGTTATATTTTGGGCACCTGAGAGTGCTGTGCAAGTATAGGTTTTACTTTGTTAAATCAGTTACTGTTATTTAGTTTAGTGTTACAGTTGTTTAATACATGTTTGACTACCTTGCTGAGAATTACAGTCACCTACATAGAGGTCCTACTTTTTAAAGGGGTCATTATTACTGTGTATGAAATGTCTAAAATGCAGACCATGCCTTCTCTGAATAAGTTCAAAAGAATGCTTGTTAGATTCAATGTATATCACAGTTTAGTCAGTTGTCATTGGCTAAGAATTTATATACTCATTAAGACACTATCACTGCAAAGTATTGCTGCATCTGAGTTGGACGTTCCCGACCCATGGGTGTCTAATTTAAGGCCACCTTATAATTTCACCATGATATTCCCAGCACACCAATTTACCAAAGCCAAAATCGGTTATAGCCCTTTGCACACAGATTATGTGCACAAAAGTTTTCTGTGGGACATGTTTGTTTTTCATGTATTTCTTTTATTGTTTACAGGGCTTATTGTTCTCTTTTTCAGGTGCATCTTTCAGTTAATAATCTGTATACTTAGCGAGATATTACCATGGCAGTGTATTATTGTCATTATTACTGTGTATGAAATGTCTAAAATGCAGACCATGCCTGTTCTGAGTAAGTTCAAAAGAATGCCTGTTAGATTCAATGTATATCTCAAAACAGAATGCTCCTGTCATTGTTGATTAAATATTTCGTACCTGCTCTATGTTAAATGTTTGCATATATTGTGTATTATTGTTTTTGTATTTTATTGTACCCTATTGTATCAATGCAATGTTTTGTGATCCCAGGACATACTTGAAAACGAGAGAAATCTCAATGTATCCTTCCTGGTAAAATATTTTATAAATAAATAAATAAATAAATAAAATATCCCAGTTTATTCAGTTGTCATTGGTTAAGAAGTTATATACTCATGAAGACACTATCACTGCAAAGTATTGCTGTGTCTGGGTTGGACATTCCAGACCCATGGGTGTCTAATTTAAGGCCATCTTATATTTTCACTATGATATTCCTTGCACACCAATTTACCAAAGCCAAAATTGGTTATAGCCCTTTGCACACAGATTATATACACGAAAGTTTTCCATGGGACAAGTTTGTTTTTAATGTATTTCTTTTATTGTTTACAGGGCTTATTGTTCTCTTATTCAGGTGCAGCTTTCAATTAATAATCTGTAAACGTGATGAGATATTGCCATGGCTGTGTATTATTGTATGTTCTTTCTTATAGGGCAATTAGCGAACTCAGAAATATATGGGTCAAATTCTGGTTTTCACAACAACACTCCCCCCTCCATATGATATTGCCTTCCCCTCCCAGCCCCTCTCTTCCTCCCCCCCCCCCCCCTATTTCTCCTTTTTTTTTTTGTTCTCCCCACTGTCTTTATACTCTCTACTTGCGCTGACATAAATGACACTTAAACTGTCATCATGGAATGTGGGAGGTATCAACTCTCCGGTAAAGAGGAGAACAATACTCTCCCATCTGAGGAAACTTGACTCAGATATTGCGTTTCTCCAGGAGACACATCTAGTAGATACGGAGCACATAAAACTGCAACAATCATGCGTGGGGTTGGCCTCCTATCTTTCATACACTAGTTCCAGTAGGGGGTTAGCTATATTGTTTGGTAAACGCCTCCCAGTTGAGATTCTCTACACGCACAGGGATGTGGGGGGTAGATTTCTGATACTGAAAGTTAAACTCCAGGGCACTATTTACATTCTCTGCAATATATACGCTCCTAACTCTAAGACCTTTGCCTTCTGGGATACCTTGGTTCAGGCATTGACCCCCTTTGTGGGACATCCATTGATTCTTGGAGGGGACTTTAATCTGACTCCAAATCCTCGGTTGGATAGGTCTTGGTTGGGTCACATAGATCTAGAGGCCAGACTTCTGAGATATAAGGGGAAATTTGAGACGAAAATCTTATCTAAATTGCAATCTGACCTGGAGGTGTGCGACATATGGAGAAGGAGACACCCCTGGGATAAGAATTATACGTATTTATCAAAGGCTACAGGTTCTTTATCCAGAATAGACATGTTTTGGATATCGGAGTGTCTGATACCCAGGGTTAGTCAGGAAAAAATATACACGGTTTGTTATCGGACCATGCTGAAACGTACTCAAAACAGAGCAAATAGAAACACACTTAGATTTCCATCATACTTGGTTACCTCAGAGGCCTTTCAGAAGCATCTTACGCATTGTTGGAATGATTATTATACGGAAAACCAACAACATCTAGACACACCGCAATTGTTTTGGGACACATTATTGACGGGACACATTATTTCTTATGTAGCGAATCTCAAATATAGGGCACAGCAAAAGTACAGTGAACTACAGGGAACCTTGGAACACTCTTACCAAGTATATCGTGCAGTTAAATCTAGGGAGACATATGATGTGTTCACATTGGCTAAGGAAGAATTGGAGGCCTTTCTGAAGCAGAAAGCGGCGTCTGACCTGCTGAAGTCAGCGAGTAGATTCCATAGATACCGTAATAGGTCGGGTAGACTGCTTGCTAATTTAGTGAATAAGTAAGAGATGGGCCAAGAAGTTGCAGCTATACAGTTTCAAGGCAATTCATACAAGACACCAACGGAGATAGCGCAGGGTTTTGCGCTTTACTATAAACAACTATATTCTAATCAATCGGCTCCCCCAGCAGAGGTGCTTGAACGTTTCTGGCATTCGATATCACTCCCAATTGAGCTGTATCGACTGCTTCTGCCACAGGTGGCGCCTATACTACATCAGGTGTATAATGGTCTTTTTCAGGGGGATAATTGTCCATCCAACACTTTCTCCTCTGCCTATATAACTTTAATCCCAAAGCCAGGGAAGGATCCCATGGAGCCTGGATCTTACCACCCAATTTCACTTCTAAATTTGGACTATAAAATATTTACCAATCGTTTAAAAATTATCCTACCCACCCTACTTAGCCCTGATCAAACTGGCTTTGTGTATCAGCGTACCTCGGTCACCAATCTGAGACGGGTGTTACATGTTATTAACCACTACTGGGAGAGGGAACAGAGTCAAACAGGGGAGGACAATTCAGAGGCATTCCTCCTCTCCCTGGATGCAGAAAAGGCCTTTCACAGCGTCGAAGGGCCTTGTCTTTTTGAAAACTTGGACCGTTTTAACTTCCGGGCCTCTTACCTAAGGATGTTGAAAAAACTTTACTCGACCCCTACTGCCCATATCCTAGTTAATGGATGTTTCTCTTCAGGCTTCTCTTTGAAGAGAGGCACTAGGCAGGGATGTTCTCTGTCCCCCTTGATCTTTGATCTGGCCTTGGAACCCTTGGCAGTAAAGCTGCGTCAGATCTTTCCAGGCGTTGTAGTAGGAAGGAATGTACTCCAGCTAGCACTATACGCAGACGATATGCTTCTGTTTGTGGACTCACCTAAAGTCTTTGTACCTGTCATACTGGAAACGCTGGAATCGTTTGGGCGATTCTCAGGTTACAAAATCAATAACACCAAGTCTGAGACCTTGTGGCTTAGTAGATGTACCTTAGACTCCACTTCATATCCTTTTGTGGAGGTACCTGATGCCCTCACATATTTGGGCATTAAATTACACAGAAATCTGCATAAAATATACGGACTAAATATCACACAACAATGTGATTTGATATGTTCCCGACTAGCCAGTTGGCATAACCTTCCTTTGAGTCTCACGGGCCGTATAAATTTGTTCAAAATGTCCCTACTCCCTAAGATTTTATACCCCTTACTGATGCTGCCTTTCATGGTGACGAGGGGAGATGAGAGAAAGCTGAACAGAGCCATAAACCGCTTTGTGTGGAAGGGGAAAAAACCCAGAATTGCGGCCAATAAATTGCACTCTTCGTTTCTGAACAGAGGCTTGGTTTTACCACATATCCAGTGTTATAGCTGGGCGGCTCAAATAAGATTAGTATTGGACTGGCAAATGGGAACGGCACACTTCTGTGACATTCACCTGGAGGAGACTGTGATTGATGTGTGTGGACTGGCTTATCTCCCGTACTGCAGACTGGGGGATTTGCCTCAACACATAAAGAATAATTTCCTGTATGGGGATCCGCTTGTGGCCTGGTTTAAAGCACACAAAATGCTGAGCCATCCACACCCCGCACTTAAATATATGCCTATCCGAGGTAACATTGATTTCCCGGGAGGTGATGAGCACGCGCCTTTCAGTGTATGGGCGGAGAGAGGATTGCGGAGGATTGTGGGTGCCCTGGATTCATTGTTGCACACTGTCAGAACATTTCAGGATCTAAAGACCACTTACAACCTGCCGAACCAACATTTCTACGCATACCTACAATTGAGACATTATATTAAAACATTAATGGATGCTAGCCCAGGGTTTTGGAGTCAGGCTCCTTTTGCAATTCCCCAAACAGCTTTTAAGTTAGGGAGTTTCTCCATTTCAGAAATATACCAGGAACTCCTACGACATCATGTTACTAAAGCTCAGATAGGTATGTTGGAGAAACTAAAATTAGATACCACGACTGAGATAACAATTCAGGAGGTCAAAGATAGCCTTATGAAAACCAAAACAGCTACTCTGGCACTGACATTGAGAGAAGCGCAAATTAGGATGATCAATAGAGACTACATTACTCCCAGTAGAAGGGCGAAGTGGAGCCCCCAATGTCCGAATAGATGTATAAAATGTCAGCTCCCCGACCCCTCCTTGGTTCACTACTTTTTTGAATGCCCCAGGGTTAGGCAATTCTGTGGGTATTTGCAAATACTGGCTCAAAATTACAATGTCTATTGATATCTCCTTTAACCCCACCATTATCTACTTATTTAGATGGACCAATGTTGACAGCGGAAAACGACCTCTACTGACACTGTACATTAGTCGCAAGACATTGCATACTGACTTTGTGGTGTTCACGCTCCCCCCCCGACAATGACGCAATTTAAGAGAGCTTTATTTAAACAGCTATTTATTGAGAGACAGGACGTGTACTGGGACACTAGACTTAGATTGAGATCTTTCCTAAAGAAGTGGAAATGTCTTATAGAGAAACTGCCCACGGGTCAACAAAAACAAATCCTGGCACCTTTTGCACAGCATGAGATTATACTGGAGCGGGTCCTGAGGGGAGAATGGTCAGCTCTGTCTCCTGGAGAATACGCTCACACTAGGGATGACGACTCTGAGCTAATCATGATTGAATCCTTCTTCTGATCCCCCGTCTTCCCTCCCCCTCCTATTTCTCCTCCCCCCCCTTTTTTTTTTTTTTTCCTCTCTCCCTCTCTTCCTTCCTTGCTTCCCCTTGACACACACTCACCCATTCAAGTTGCTATCTTAAAAGACTCAAGAGATGCTACAGAGATACAAAACCTAAGTTGCAAGGTAGTTAGTTTAGTTTAGTTTAAATTGAGTTTAGATTAGTTTACAAGGTTAAATGCAGTATAGGATTATTAAAAATATTGAGAGATACGTGCAAAAAATCTGCTGAAAATGGACTTGCTTGTGATAATACAAGTATCTGACGGGTCCCCCGGTCAGCTAGCGTACAGACACCGGCTACATATTGGTTTATCTGAGAGATAAGGCATATTTGTACATCCTTTTCTTGCTAAATATGTATATGTTACATTCTATGTATGTTGAATCATTGGCTGTACCTGTGGCCTGTTTGACAATTTGTTGTATTCTCAATAATAAAAAAAAAACAAAACATATCTTCCATGATTCCTATCGAGATAGAAAATGTAAGACACTGTATTTTAACATGAAAGATTTGTATAGTTAATGTTATCTTAAATGGATAAAAAATCAAAATGTTGATATATCATTTTCTACATTGTATTAAAGTATTCACCGTGCAACAGCATTTTCAACACATCACTTTTCTTAATTGAACATTTTCAAAATCTGTTAAGACTGTTTCTTAATCACTGACATGATTACAAGCCCTACTAATGCTGTGAGAAGCTTGAGTATTGACAATGCTGTTGCGCTGAGAATATCGTAGAGGCCTATTTCTCTTAGGTCTGTTGGACATGATCCAACAGTACAGATCAGGTCCGCCATACCTCGCTGATTGCGGAGAATGCCCCCTGCAGAGTCGCGGACAATGGCCCGTAAGAAGAGGGGGGTCAATAAACACGATCATACTCGATTGGGTTGAATAGCGGCGATGTCTGTCCGCCTGCTCAGAGCAGGCGGGCAGAGTTATGGAGCAGCATTCTTTATACGGCTGCTTCATAACTGCAGTTTCTTGCAAGCCTGCAAGCTCGCCAGAAACATGGTCCCTCCATTTGTAGATTGATAAATGGGCGAGAAAGAGAGCACGAGAGAGACACCTCTATATATGCGATAAGATAATGCTGATGTTTGTCTAAGTTAAACAAATATCACCATAAAAAAAAGGAAATTTATGCTTACCTGATAAATTTATTTCTTTTATGTTATGACGAGTCCACGGATTTCATCCTTACTTATGGGATTACGCCTCCTGGTCAGCAGGAGGAGGCAAAGAGCACCACAGAAGAGCTGTATATATAGCTCCTCCCTTCCCTCCCACTCCAGTCATTCGACCGAAGTTAGGAAGAGAAAAGAAAAGCCAAAGGTGCAGAGGTGACTGAAGTTTAACAAAAATAAATAAATACCTGTATTAGAAATGACAGGGTGGGCCGTGGACTCGTCATATTGTAAAAGAAATAAATTTATCAGGTAAGCATAAATTTCCCTTTTCTTCTACAAGATATGACGAGTCCACGGATTTCAACCTTACTTATGGGATACAATACCAAAGCAATAGGACATGGATGAAAGGGAGGGACAAGACAGGAACCTAAACGGAAGGCACCACTGCTTGAAGAACCTTTCTCCCAAAAACAGCCTCAGACGAGGCAAAAGTTTCAAATTTGTAAAATTTGGAAAAAGTGTGAAGAGACGACCAAGTTGCAGCCTTGCAAATCTGTTCAACAGAAGCATTGTTTTAAAATGCACATGAAGACGCCACAGCCCTAGTGGAATGAGCCGTAATTCTTTCAGGAGGCTGCTGTCCAGCAGTCTCATATGCCAGACGGATGATACTCTTCAGCCAAAAAGAAATAGAGGTAGCCGTAGCTTTCTGGCCCCTGCGTTTTCCAGAAAAAACAATAAATAATGAAGATGATTGACGAAATTCTTTCGTCGCCTGCAAGTAAAACGTCAGGGCACGGACCACGTCCAAATTATGCAACAGACGCTCCTTCTTAGAAGAAGGATTAGGACACAATGAAGGAACAACAATTTCCTGATTAATATTCTTATTAGAAACAACCTTAGGAAGGAAACCAGGTTTGGTACGTAAAACCACCTTATCAGAATGATAAAATAAGATAAGGAGAGTCACATTGTAAAGCTGAAAGCTCAGAAACTCTATGAGCAGAAGAAATAGCAACCAAAAATAAAACCTTCCAAGATAACAACCTAATATCTATGGAATGGATGGGTTCAAACGGAACCCCTTGAAGAACATTAAGAACTAAATTAAACTCCAGGGTGGAGCAATTGGTCTAAACACAGGCTTGATTCTAGTCAGAGCCTGACAAAAAGACTGAACGTCAGGAATATCTGCCAGAAACACATAAGATAGGTTGAACAACCAAGGCACTGCCAAGGCATCTATCAGTTCGGCCTGAGGGTCCCTGGACCTGGATCCGTATCTCGGGAGCTTGGCATTCTGACGGGACGCCATAAGATCCAACTGCGGTCTGCCCCATTTGAGGATCAGAGTGGCAAAGACCTCCGGATGGAGTTCCCATTCCCCCGGATGAAACGTCTGTCTGCTCAAAAAGTCCACTTCTCAGTCCTGGGATGTAGATTGCTGACAGATAACAAGAGTGAGCTTCCGCCCACCGAATTATCTTGGATACTTCTGTCATCGCTAAGGAACTCCTTGTTCCTCCCTGATGATAAATGTAAGCCACAGTGGTGATGTTGTCCGACTGAAATCGGATGAATTTGGCCGAAGCCAGTTGAGGCCAAACCTGAAGCGTATTGAATATTGCTCTCAATTCTAGAATATTTATTGGAAGTAGAGACTCCGAGTCCACACCCCCTGAGCCTTCAGGGAATTCCAGACTGCACCCCAGCCTAGTAGACTGGTGTTCATTGTCACTATCACCCAAGAGGGTCTGCGGAAGCACGTCCCTTGGGACAGATGATCCGGCAACAACCACCAAAGAAGAGAGTCTCTTGTCTCCTGATCCAGAGCTATCTGAGGAGAAAAATTTGCATAATCTCCATTCCACTGCCTGAGCATGCACAGTTGTAGTGGTCTGAGATGAAAGCGAGCAAATGGAATGATGTCCATTGCCGCCACCATCAATCCAATCACCTCCATGCACTGAGCCACTGATGGTCGAAGATTGGACTGAAGGGCTCGGCATGTATTCAGAATTTTTAACTTTCTGACTTCCGGCAAGAAAATTTTCATGGATAAAGAATCTATTAGAGTTCCCAAGAAAGGAACCCTTGTCTGTGGAATTAGTGAACTCTTTTCCAGATTCACTTTCCACCCGTGAGTCCTCAGAAAGGACAGAACCATGTCTGTATGAGATTTTGTCAGTTGGTAAGACGACGCTTGGATCAGAATATTGTCCAGATAAGGTGCCACTGCAATGCCCCGCGGCCTGAGAACCGCCAGAAGAGACCCTAGAACCTTCGTGAAGATCCTGGGTGCTGTGGCCAACCCGAAGGGAAGAGCCACGAACTGAAAATGTTTGTCCAGGAAGGCAAACCTTAGGAAATGGTGATGATCTTTGTGGATAGGAATATGAAGATATGCATCCTTCAAGTCCACGGTCGTCATATATTGTTCCTCCTGGATCAATGGCAGAATTGTCCGAATAGTCTCCATCTTGAAGGATGGGACTCTGAGAAACTTGTTTAGACTTTTGAGATCTAAAATGGGTCGAAACGTTCCCTCTTTTTTGGGGACCACGAAAAGATTTGAGTAAAACCCCAGTCCCTGTATTGGAACAGGACGAATTACTCCCATAGTAGAGAGGTCTTTTACACAATGTAAGAACGCCTCTCTTTTTATCTGGTCTACAGAAAGAAACCTTCCCCTTGGGAGAAAATTTTTGAATTCCAGTTGATACCCTTGGGACACGATTTCCAGTGTCCAGGGGTCCTGAACGTCTCTTATCCAAGCCTGGGTAAAGGGAGAAAGTCTGCCCCCTACTAGATCCGGTCCCGGATCGGGGGCCGCCCCTTCATGCTGATTTGGGAGCAGCAGCAGGCTTCTTGGGTTGTTTACCTGTGTTCAAAGCCTGGTTGGGTCTCCAGACGGACTTGGCTTGTGCAAAATTCCCTTCCTGTTTAGCGGAAGAAGAAGAAGAAGAAGAAGAAGAAGAAGGGACTCATTTGAAATTCCAAAAGGAACGAAAATGATTCTGTTTACCCCTCAGTTTAGCTGCTTTATCCTGAGGTAGGAGATGACCCTTACCTCCCGTAATGTCAGAAATTATTTCTTTCAAGTCAGGCCAAAAACTTTGATTTAGAGGACACATTGGCCGACCAAGATTTTAACCATAACGCTCTACGTGCTAAAATGGCAAATCCCGCATTCTTAGCCGCCAACTTGGCAATCTGAAAGGCAGCATCCGTAATAAAAGAATTAGCCAGCTTAAGAGCCTTAATTCTATCTAAGATTTCCTCTAAAGGAGTCTCAATCTTAAGCGACTCCTGTAAGGCATCAAACCAAAAGGCAGCAGCAGTTGTAACTGGTACAATACAGGCCGTCGGTTGTAAAAGAAAACCCTGATGAATGAATAACTTTTTCAGAAGACCCTCCAACTTTTTATCCATAGGATCTTTGAAAGCACAACTGTCCTCAATAGTTGTACGCTTAGCCAGGGTAGATATAGCTCCCGCCACCTTAGGGACTGTTTGCCAAGAATCCCGAACAGTGTCAGCTATGGGATACATTTTCTTAAAGTTAGGGGAAGGAGAGAACGGGATACCCGGTCTTTCCCATACCCGCGTAATAATTTCCGAGATTCTCTTAGGAACCGGAAAAACATCAGAGTAAGCAGAACACAATTTCTCTGGTGGTACCGTGATAGAGTCACAGTCATCCAAAGTCACTAAAACCTCCCGGGGTAACAGACGGAGGTGTTCAAGCTTAAATCTGAAGGACATGACGTCCGAGTCTGTCTGAGGTAACACACTTCCAGAGTCGGAAAGTTCCCCCTCAGATAGAAGTTCCCTACCCCCCAAATCAGATTCCTGTGAGGGTACATCGGAAATAGACAACAAAGCATCAGAAGTCGCAGTAACCAAGGTGGCTTCTGCCCTGCTGCGTTTGCCCTGTAACACTGGCAACTTTGATAAAAACCTCTGTAAGAGTGGATGACATAACTGCAGCCATATCCTGCAGAGTAAATGAAGTGGACGTGGTTGATGAACACGGCGTTGCTTGGGTGGGCGTTAATGGTTGTGACGCTTGGGGAGAAAGTAGCGGCATACCCTGAGTCTCATCAGTCTGAGAAGCATCCTTAGACATACTTGTATTAAAGAAAATCTGTTCTTTACATTGTAAGGCCCTTTCAGTACATGAGGGACAAAAAGTAAGAGGGCGTTCCACATTGGCATCTAAACACATAGAACAGGTACTTTCCAGAAGTTCAGCCATGTTAAACAGACTAGCAATAGCAATATTAGTCGTCCTTTACTTGATATATTCACCTTGAAAGTCAAATTATATAGTAAAATATTTGAAATGAAAAAAACTACTGTGCCTTTAAATAATAAAAGCGCAACTTTTTTCTGCTTGCAGTAATAATAACCATGCAGCGATAAAAAGTGCCATCCAAGACTTTTAACTATACTGCTCCGTTTGTTCAGTTCAGTCACATATCAAACTTAAGAAAACTTAATAAAACTCTAGACACTTGCACCTCGCCACAGCTCTGCTGCGGCGCCTACCTGCCCCCAGACCAGCACTGATCTTCCGTGAGCGGCGCTCCCAAGTCTCTTTGTACCCTTATATGCACAAACTGACTAAGGCCACACCGAAGCCCAAGAGCCTGCTGCTAGTCGGAGATCCGGATGACTACTGCGCGGCTGAGCGCGCAAAACTAGGCCCCGTCCACCGTGGGCGTAAATCGAGTCAATTTGAGACCCTCATGGGGAGAAAAATATGTCGGTTTTCACATAACCCCAAACAACGAAAACGCCAATATGCCCTCTTAAACACACATTCCCTTAGCCAGGTATAAGTTATTACAATAACGACAGCCCTTAGGAAACGAACCGCATCTCCCAGCGTCAGCCCACATACAGCATAGTCAGTGAATAAGTGAATATAATAAAGTCACTGATAATTAATAAAAGAAAAAGGGAATTCCAGGTACACCATTTCATTTTACATAGTGCATACCGTTAGCCCTCCCCAGTACAGGGGATAATGTCAGCCTGTTCTGATGGTATCTAGTCTCCCCAGAAGCAAATGACTGAACATACCTCAATGCTGAGCGTAGCATGACACGGTTCCCCACACTGAAGATGTTCTTTACACTACCTTCAACCGATCTGTGGGAAACAGCAGGATCTTAGAGAATGTTTGCTCCACTCGTCTTGGGAAGTTATTGACTGGCGATTTCTCCCTGAGAAAAATAGTACTCACTGGCACCATTTTAAAACAAAAAACTTCTTGATTGAAGAATCTAAACTAACACCTCACTTTACCTCTTCCTATCACTAACACAGGCAAAGAGAATGACGGGAGTGGGAGGGATGAGAGGAGCTATATATACAGCTCTGCTGTGGTGCTCGTTGCCTCCTCCTGCTGACCAGGAGGCGTAATCCCATAAGTAAGGATGAAATCCGTGGACTCGTCATATCTTGTAAAAGAAATATAACGTTAATGCTGGTGATAGAGCATGCAATTTAAATGAACTTTATTAAGGCCAAAATAAACTTTTCGCAATAATTATATTGTCTAAAATGTAGCCTTCGATGTTCTGTGTTTCTCACTTGATTATTGTTGTTGAAATCTAGACAAACAATCGGCATGCAATACACAGGTGATGGTCCAAACCTGTGATTTCTTGGAATTTGAAAAGGACTGGCAATTCAAATATGTTCTTTAATCATTAAAGGGATAGTCTAGTCAGAAATAAACTTTCATGATTCAGATAGATCATGAAAATTTAAGCAACATTATAATTTTATCCTATTATCAATTCTTATTCGTTCTCTTGGTATCTTTATTTTAAAAAAGATAGAAAGTAATTGTGACGAACCAAGGTTAACCAACCCTGCGCCAGTCGCTTGTTTGGTACAGAAAGGGTTATCAGACCCCTTTTACTGTCACTAATATGTCACAATCTAGCCACACCAGGCAAGCTTGTGGCTTAGTTCAGTGGGTGCAAGGGTTAACAACACTCTCTAGTCGGTACTAGACTTAAAAGAAATGCCCAAAACTCCCCTTTAATGTCACCCACACTAAACTAACTATGCAGCCACCACTTATGATTTATTAAAGGGAAAATCCTAAGGAAAAACCCAGACTTACACATTAACTCTCAGAATACAATTTAGCAGAAAATAACCTAAAATTTACATTTCTAATACTCCAGTCCTTTCAGTAACATGGTTCAATTATTAGACAAAAGCCAAAGCTTAATAAAGGAATTATTTATTATGCCAAAAATATTATGCACAATGCATTATTAATAAAAAGTTGTTACAAATAAAATTACACACAGCAAACAGGTTAAAATAAAATGAAGAAAATAACAAACCTAGTACTTTCCTAGCTTATAAGTCTGCCCCAGGGAAATGGGCAAGAGAAGATGGTCACTCACGCTGTAGCAGCCTCCCATGTAGAATGAACAAATTTTTTTATACCTATTTTTATACCTATTTTCCAGAGATCAAGTTGCCTGACCACACCCTCCTGGGCGGGCTAAGAAACCCCCCTGTCTTTATGACCTTCAATAAACTCAAAAAGTCTTTGCCTGAAATTATAGAACCCATTATAATTTCTGCTAGGTAAATCTATTTTCATATATACTGACCATCAATCTCTTCCTTACATTGTGAGCAATGGTTTGATACCAGATATGACAGGGTTGTCATACTTCCCTTCATTTAATGCCATAATATGCCTTAAACATATCTCTACATTGTACCAATGTCCTTTTATTGACCTTATCAGTTTCTGGGACTGAGCCACTGTGGTGTATCTCTGGAGCTGACAGATTTATGACTCAATGCATACGCAATAACATTTGGAGAAAGGGGTCTTAGAAACTATTTATGAGGGGTTCTGGCACATCAAAGTAAACACAAACACACAGTTCTTCTTGAAAACCAAATCTTTTTTAGCTCACAGGCTTAACATAATTAACCCCTTAGCAGCTAAATCCTGAGGTATTAGTGACAGTAATATTAAGAACAGGCCCATTTTTTTTAAGAAAATGGATAGCGCTTAGTGATCGGATGTTTACATTTAGACACAAATCAGCAAGCGCTACCCAGGTGCTGAACCAAAAATGGGCTGGCTTTTAAGCTTACATTCCTGGTTTGCAAATAAAGATAACAAGAGAACAAAGAAAAACTGATGAGAGGAGTAAATTAGAAAGTTTTTTAAAATTGTATGCTCTATCTGAACCATTAAATTTTAATGTTATCTATACTATCCCCTTAAGCTAGAGAATACAAAATTACATTTTAAAATAAATATAGTTCTATTTAATTTTATTCATTTACTCTGTATGTTTGGTTGAATGAGCAACAATGCACTATTGTTTGCTGATTGAACACATTGGTGAGCCAATGACAATCAGTATATAAGTATCTATATCTATCTATCTATCTATCTATCCATGTATGCCTGAACCAATCATTATCTATAACCTTGGTTATTTGATACTACAGAGCTTTCAAAGTAAACGTTTTAATCAAAAGTGAATGATGCAAATGAATTAATATAAATACATTTTCAATATGATTAATCTAGTATTCTCTATCCTAATCCACTGAATAAAGGTTTGTGTTTCATGTCCCTCTAAATTTATGGCTAACTAAAGATAATGAAAAGATTTTAATTTAACAATAGGCCAATTTTTGTATGTGTATCTAAAATAAATGTTCTATGTAAATGAGTAATAACATCATTTGACTGTACTATTCTTTTAAATACTATGAAATGAGAGATTATCTAAACAATCTATGTAATTTCACATTAGTTTTTAAGACAGTGATGTCAGTATATGGCCGGGTTATAACACAATATATTTAATAATTATTCTTTAAAAGATATCCCCAATAAAAATGCATATAGCAAGACAATAAAATTAATATAAATTCCTGAATTCTTTTTATTAGTTAATATTTATAAACACATTGAAATATATTTGTAGGGACCAGAATAGGAGTCGAACTATACAGTGTTTAAATTATTATAATATGCTATACTCTTGACAAATTAAACTAAATTGTAACTTTATAACTAGCCTTATTCACAATTGGATTTGATTCAATTAACACCAATGAGATTCCAAGATATTAGCTACTAAAATTCAGACTGGTACAATTTCAACAGTGTTTAGTTAAACAATAGGACAATATATACTCTAAATGAAACCCCAGACGTTATATATATATATTCTATATGTAAACAGTAGCCTTAAATGCCCATTTGTCTAAGCTGAAATAAATTCATACCTCTAGATTTAGAGTTCTGTGTTAGCCTTAAAAAGCAGCGTTAAGGGGTCCTAACGCTGCTTTTTAACGCCCGCTGGTATTACGAGTTTGGCAGGTACAGGTGCACAGCTCTCTTTTTTTCCATGACTCGAGGCTACCGCAAATCCCCTTACGTCAATTGCGTATCCTATCTTTTTAATGGGATTTGCCTAACACCGGTATTATGAGTCTTGGAAGAAGTGAGCAATACAGCCTCTACCTCCAAGACGCCTACCGCATAAAAAAGTCAGTAGTTAAGAGTTTTATGGGCTAACGCCGGAACATAAAGTTCTTAACTACAGTGCTACAAAGTACACTAACACCCATAAACTACCTATGAACCCCTAAACTGAGCCCCCATCCACATCGCAAACCCTATAATAAAAATATTTAACCCCTAATCTACCGACCGGACACCGCCGCCACCTACATTATAGCTATGAACCCCTAATCTGCTGTCCCCCACATCGCTGACACCTATATTATATTTATTAACCCCTAATCTGTCCCCGCCAACGTCGCCGCCACCTATTTACACTTATTAACCCCTAATCTGCCGACCGGACATCACCGCCACTATAATAAATGTATTAATCCCTAAACCGCCACACCCCCATCTCGCAAACACTATAATAAATTTTATTAACCCCTAATCTGCCCTCCCTAACATCGCCGCCACCTACCTACACTTATTAACCCCTAATCTGCCGCCCCCAAAGTCGCCGCTACTATAATAAAGTTATTAACCCATAAACCTAAGTCTAACCCTAACACTCCCCTAATTTAAATATAATTTAAATAAAACGAAATAAAATTACTATAATTAAATAAATTAATCCTATTTAAAACTAAATACTTACCTATAAAATAAACCCTAATATAGCTACAATATAACTAATAATTACATTGTAGCTATTTTAGGATTTATATTTATTTTACAGGCAACTTTGTATTTATTTTAACTAGGTACAATAGCTATTAAATAGTTAATAACTATTTTTATAGCTACCTAGTTAAAATAATTACAAAAATACCTGTAAAATAAATCCTAAGTTACAAATACACCTAACACTACACTATCAATAAATTAATTAAATAAATTACTTACAATTATCTAAACTAAAATACAATTAAATAAACTAAACTATATTACCAAAAAAACAAACACTAAATTACAACAAAATAAAAAAATTTACAAGAATTTTAATCTAATTACACCTAATCTAAGGCCCCTAATAAAATAAAAAAGCCCCCCAAAATAATAAAATTCCCTACCCTATACTAAATTACAAAAGTAATCAGCTCTTTTACCAGCCCTTAAAAGGGCTTTTTGCGGGGCATTGCCCCAAAGTAATCAGCTCTTTTACCTGTAAAAGAAAAATACAAGACCCCCCCAACATTACAACCCACCACCCACACACCCCTACTCTAAAACCCACTCAAACCCCCCTTAAAAAAAACTAACACAACCCCACTGAAGTTCACCCTACCTTGAGCCGTGTTCACCCTGCCTGGCACCACTGGTCATCCGATCCGTCCAGAAGTCTTCATCCGATGGGGCAGAAGAGGACATCCGGACCGGGAGAAGGCTTCATCCAAGCGGCATCTGCTATCTTCATCCATTCCGGCGGGGAGCAGGTCCATCTTCAAGACATCCGAAGCAGAGCATCCTCTTCTTTCCACGGCCGACGACTGAATGAAGGTTCCTTTAAATGACGTCATCCAAGATGGCGTCCCTCGAATTCCGATTGGCTGATAGGATTCTATCAGCCAATCGGAATTAAGGTAGGAAAAATCTGATTGGTTGATGCTATCAGCCAATCGGATTGAAGTTCAATCCGATTGGCTGATTGGATCAGCCAATAGAATGCGAGGTCAATTTTAGACCTGTACCCATCAATGTCGTTAAGAAACACCTTAATAATCTAAAAATGAAAAACCAGTCTAAACCTAATAAAATCCCAGCAATACTGTTGAAGCTCAGTGCGCCGGCAATTGCTAAACCGGTCACAACCCTAATTAACGAATCCTTGGTGTCTGGATACATACCCAAACTTTGGAAAACTGCAAGAGTAGTGCCTATCCATAAAAGTGGGGAGTTAACCTTGGTTTCTAATTATCGCCCTATATCTTTGCTCCCAGTATTGTCAAAAATCTTAGAAAAATGTATCCATAAGCAATTATGGGAGTATTACCAACAATCTAACTATCTGACCCCTGATCAATCAGGTTTTCGCCCGAATCACTCCACTACAACTGCCCTCCTAAAAGTTTGCAACGACATCCAAACTGGCATGGAACAAGGAGACCTAACTGGAGCTATTTTCCTTGATTTTGCAAAGACCTTTGACACAGTAGACCACAACATACTACTGCTCAAACTAAAAAACTCTGGTATTGCTGATCATCCGTTAACCTGGTTTCAATCATATGTATCCGATCGATCACAATACGTCTCCATTTCTGACAGCAACTCCCCTCCCTCTCCCAGTCACGTGTGGTGTACCCCAAGGTTCCATTCTCGGCCCCCTGCTATTCACATTATTTATAAATGATCTGCCTAATGTCTGCAAATCCTCAACTGTACACATGTACGCAGATGACACGGTAATCTATGCAAACAATTCCGATCTGCCTCAGCTTGAAGCAGTGCTCCAAGACCAGTTCACAGAGGTAGAAAAGTGGATTTCAAAAAACAAACTCTTCCTAAACACTGACAAAACTGTCACAATGATCTTTGGAATGGGACCTAAATTACACAAATTACAAAATTCCCATCTTTGCATCAAAACAAAATCCAATTACACGCTGACCGCAGTCCACTCTTTTAAATACTTGGGTATTGTTAAGATGACTGCAGCTTTTACTGTATCTTTGCACTAACCTTGTTTTATCATTATATGTTAGAAGTGCTGCAGCTTTAAGCTCAGCTCACCACACCCTCTGGGTGTGTCTGGGTCTCTGTGACATCATCAGAAGCCATGTTAGTTTTACTGAGGAATCTGTAAGTGAATAAGCCATGTGGTTGTAGCTGAATAAAAGTTATCTAAATTTCCTGCTGCAGAGTCTTCATGATATGTGCAAGAGACATCAGACACAAGGTAAAAGCACACAACTGAATGTTCTAATCCTTACTACACAGAGAACATAACAGCTGGCGACAAGGATCTGTGGTCTGACCCTATAATGGCACTTGACTGGGGATGGTGAGGGAAAAGAGGTGGGTTGTAATTTTTAAATTCAAGGGCTAAATCACCTTATATAATACTTGTAGTCCCTGAATTCCAGAACATGAAAATGTACAAAAATGTATGCAAAGAGACTTGCAACACAAGAGAAAAGACTGCAGGTTACTGGATTATATAATACTTAGGCCCACTAATGATTGAGGTCAGACAGGTAAAGATAGATAAAAATGTGGATTATATCACACAAACATACTCATTTATACTAAATAACTTTATTGGAGAAAAATATTTAAAAGTCCGACTGGACTCATACTCATGCACACACACACATACGATTAAAACTAGCTGAAACTCAGGTAATAATAGTTTATTATCAAATAGCACTCAAAAAATCAATAATTTATTACTGTCAAGGGATCTTGACTGATATAGTATTTTTAATGATTAATCCCTGGCAGTGTGCAATTGACTATAGACAGCAAGAAAAAGTATCTACTAAATTAGTTAGTCCTCCATAGGAGCAGACCTGCACAAAGAGGAATAAACAAAATACTGTGTAATTTAATGTGCTGGGTATCAGTGCATTTGTTAGCTGTCCCTGCACAAACTTAAATATATTAATATTTTATTCACAAAATAAGTGAAGGTTGCGCTGTAATTGTTATTCCCAGTATTGCTACTGGTAATTGTTGGGTTTTAAGTATATAGGACCCACCGATATTTTGGTATCAACCTTGAATTCAAAATGAAGTGTAGTATATGCCTTTAAATCAAATATCCAGCGTTGCAATTGCTGTGTCACCTACTACTCGGGATGGTTATGTCAAATTGAATAGTTAAATGGATACTATTTGCTACAAACTAACATTCGTTGCTGCAAATGTATCCATTATATCATGTGGTCACTAGAAATAATGGAGCTAGAGATATACAAAATCCCCCAGTATCCAGACGAGCAGATCACTGTTGATCATGTGATTTTAAGCAAGTGCAGTGTTAGTTTACAAAATATGCGTTTTACACATACATTACATTGAAATCTCAGGTGTGTGTACAGGTGGCCCTCGTTTTACAACGGTTCAATTTACACCGTTTCAGAATAACAACCTTTTTTTCCAGTCATGTGACTGCTATTGAAAAGCATTGAGAAGCAGTGCATTTATTAAAATAGCCAGTAGGTGGAGCTGTCCGCTTGTGTTACAGTAAAGCCAAGCAAGCTGAAATTAATTTAGTTTAACCAGATCTGAGCTATAGAGCAGATTTCAAAGGAACAAGATCTTCCAGTCCAGATTGGAATGCATAGAAAGAACTGTTTGCAGAGAAATGCAAGTGAAGTCTGTGTTGTGTGATTATTTTATTAGGTTTATAATGCTGTCTAGCAAATGTTTTTGTTCATTTAACTTAGTTTAATTATATATTCTGTGTTGTGTGATTATTTTGTTAGGTTTATAATGCTGTCTAGCATTTAAAGTCTACATTTCAAAGCTTTTAAAATAATGTATTAGGTGTTACTTGTGTTACTTATGACAATTTTGAGAGGGGCCTGGAACCTATCTCCCTCACTTCCCATTGACTTACATTATAAACTGGGTTTCAATTTACAACGGTTTTGATTTACAACCATTCCTTCTGGAACCTAACCCCGGCGTAAACTGAGGGCTACCTGTATATGGTAAAATATCTATATTCATTAGCATAAAGCTTATCAATTCAGCAATTTTTCTCTGAGTCACAAGTGTAAATTAGCAACTTGCATTATTGTGCTATGTCAGCTAGTCTGAATGCTATGTAGTTTGACCACCTGGATATCGCTTGCTTACAAAATAGAAGTGTCCACCCTACTAATAGCAGGAGAAGTACCACAGAAATGCTCTAACTCGATTACAACAAGTCACTGGTCTTATTTGATCTATCAATAGCATATAAAGGTAGTTCAAAAATCACCATTTTAAACTGTACTATTTGAGACACCAAACAATTATAGATTTAAAAATAAGGAAGGACTAAGCTTACCTGAGTTTCAGCTAGTTTTAATCGTATGTGTGTGTGTGCATGAGTATGAGTCCAGTCGGACTTTTAAATATTTTTCTCCAATAAAGTCATTTAGTATAAATGAGTATGTTTGTGTGATATAATCCACATATTTATCTATCTTTACCTGTCTGACCTCAATCATTAGTGGGCCTAAGTATTATATAATCCAGTAACCTGCAGTCTTTTCTCTTGTGTTGCAAGTCTCTTTGCATACATTTTTGTACATTTTCCTATAATGGCACTTATTGGCACCTTACCTGTGTTTGCAGCAGGCACAGACAGATGGGACACATCGGTTGAACAGTTTGAGCTATATTCTACAGCAAATAACATAGGAGCTGATAAGCAAGTGGCTGTGTTTCTGACAACTATAGGCTCAGCAGCTTACACTACATTAAGGGACATTCTCTCACCAGATAAACCTAATGCTAAACCTCTATCTGACCTGATCTGCCTGTTATCTGACCACTACCTACGTAAGCCTCTAGAGATATCAGAACGCTTTAAGTTTTACACATGCAAGCAATTGCAGCATGAGGACATTAAAACTTATGTGATCAGTTTAAAGAAACTAGCAAGTAGCTGCAGATTTGGTGATTATTTAAACACTGCTTTACGTGATATGTTTGTTATTGGACTCATGGACTGTACAGTACAAAAGAGACTATTAGCAGAGGATGAGTTAACACTAAAGCGTGCTATAGAGATAGCTACAGTCATGGAACTTGCTGCTAAAGTTGCACAAATGCTCCAGGCCCCAGCACAGGCAGTTTGTGATAAGGAAATAGATGTGTTTCATACAAGTATGCACCTAAATAAACAGTATCCAGCTAGACAAGGGTCACAGAAAGCCTGTTACAGATGTGGTGACACAAATCACACAGCAAATGCCTGCAGGTTTAGGAACAGCACCTGCTATGGGTGTGGGAAGATTGATCATACAAAGAGTGTGTGCAGAAGTTCCTTGGGCAGAGATAAAAGTAAGAAAGGCAGCAAGTCACGTGCAGCTTTTTATGTGCAAGTAGATACACCACACACTGATTCAGAGGAAGACAATCTATTATACACATTACAGATCTACAGCCTTGAAAATAAAATTCCAGAACTGCAAGCAAAGGTGAATATAGAAGGTAAACCTCTCATTATGGAAGTTGATACAGGAGCAGCAGTCTCTGTTATCACAGCTGCTGATTGGAATCGCCTGGGACTAAGGCAACCAATTGTTCCAACAGCTGTCACCATGCAAACATATTCACATGAAATAATAAAGCCTATTGGGTTTGTATCACCTACAGTGACATTTAATGGGATAACTAAAAAGCAAAGCCTCTACATTTTACCTAAAGGAGGACCACCTTTGTTTGGTAGATCCTGGATCCAAGCATTGGGCATGCCAAAGTTACCACAACAGTTACCGCTTAACAAACTGCTGGACCAAAGTGGGAATTCAAATTTTTCTTGGATTAATTCACTAAAGCACAAATATAAGACTGTATTTGATGGGAACCTAGGTTTAGTGAAAGACAAGCAGATTCAGCTTCACCTAAAAGAAAATGCTATTCCAAAATTTTGTAAACCAAGAGTTGTATCATTTGCACTTAAACCTAAAATTGAAGCAGAACTAGAAAGACTACGAAATCAGGGGATTATTGTTCCAGTGTCTAGCAGTGAATGGGCTTCCCCAATAGTTCCTGTTAGGAAAAAAAATGGGGACTTTCGCATCTGTGGAGATTTCAGAGTGGGCCTTAACCCTCAATTACTTGTGGATCAGTATCCTTTACCACGGATTGAAGAATTGTTTAGTTCTCTGGCAAGGGGTGAAAAATTTACAAAAATTGACTTGCATCAAGCATACTTACAGTTAGAGGTGCATCCAGACTCCAGACACCTGTTAACTATCAACACTCACAAAGGACTTTTTCAGTATACGCGAATGGTGTTTGGCATTGCCCCAGCACCTGCAGTGTGACAACGGATAATGGATGAGATCTTGGCAGGTATTCCACATACCCACTGTATGTTAGATGACATGCTTATCACTGGTGAAAATGATGCCGCTCATAAAGCCAATGTTGAAGCTGTTTTACAGCGCCTACAGGAATTCGGACTGAAAGTTAACATGGAAAAGTGTGAGTTCTTCTGCAAGAGTTTAGAATATTGTGCACATGTAGTGGACAAGAATGGTCTCCACACAACTGCTGAAAACGTGAAAGCGCTGGTTCATGCTCCCACCCCTGTTAATGTATCTCAGCTACGTTCTTATTTGGGGTTGCTCAATTACTATCACAGATTTTTACCAAATTTGGCTCATTTACTATATCCACTACACTGCCTTTTAGATAGTAAAAACCAGTGGGCCTGGACTGACTTATGTACACGAGCATTTGAACGCTCAAAGCAACTTCTTCTGGAATCAAGACTCCTTGTCCACTATGACCTTAAGAAGCCTTTGGTACTAGCCTGTGATGCTTCACCATATGGTTTAGGCGCAGTACTTTCACACATTATGCCCGATGGGTTCTGAATGTCCTGTGTATTTTGCATCCAGATCTCTAACTCCATCTGAGAGAAATTATGCCCAGATTGATCGAGAAGCTTTAGCAATAATTTGGGCTGTGAAGAAATTCCACATTTATATATATGGCAGACCTTTTACTCTGATCACGGATCATAAACCACTTTTGTCCATTCTGCACCCTCAGAAGGGTATCTCCAACACAACAGCTGCTCGACTTCAGCGCTATGCACTTCAGCTGGCGGCTTACAACTACTCCATTAAAGATCGATGCCACAGTGATCATACGAATGTGGATATGTTTTCAAGATTACCAATGGTACATCACATGACAGCATCTTCTAAAATCATAGAAACTCCTCCACAGCCTTTAAATCTAAATTCCAAAGTGATTGCTACTTATACATGCTCTGATTCTACCTTACAGGAAATTAAGTCTTTTGTTCAACATGGGTGGCCTAAAGTAGTTCGCTCTGACCTTCAGCCATATTTTACAAGGAAGAAGGAAATTGTGCATGACTCAGGCTGTCTGTTATGGGGGTCACGAGTGATAATTCCGACCTTACTGCAAACATTAGCATTAAAGTTACTACACAGCTCACATCAGGGTGTAGTAAAAATGAAGCAAAGAGCACGAGAATATTTATGGTGGCCTAAATTGGATACAGATATTGCTTCTTATGTAGCTGTTTGCAATGCATGTGCACAGACACAGCGGAATCCCAGCAGGGACACCTCAAAAACTTGGCCATGGCAAAATGAACCTTGGACAAGAATCCATGTTGATTTTGCAGGGCCAGTGGATGGACGAATGTATTTGGTGGCTGTGGATGCTCATTCCAAGTGGCCAGAAGTAGTTCATATGTCAAGTACTACAACACAACAAACCATTGTTGTTCTTTCCAGTATGTTTGCAAGATTTGGACTGCCACAAACTTTAGTCTCAGACAATGGTAAACAGTTCATATCACATGAATTTGAAACATTTCTAGCTACAAATAACATCAAACACTGTAAGACAGCTCCATATTTTCCAGCCTCTAATGGACAGGCTGAAAGATTTGTACAAACTTTAAAACGCCACTTAGCTGTCTCTCACAAATCAAAATTTAATCCAAACTCCCTTTCTAACTTTTTGTTTAACTATCGAAACACTCCCCATGCCACTACTGGGCTATCACCTGCAATGTTAATGTTTGGAAGACGCCTGAGAACTCCACCGGATAAAGTTAGACCAGAACATTCCAAACAAGAGTTGAACACTTCTAGCGTTTCAGAATTTGTTCTTCATGACAGAGTATGGGTTAGAAACTACTGTGGCCCAAATAAATGGATTCCAGCTGTCATAATACAAGGCATGGGCAACAGAATGTTTAAAGTTCAACTACAAGCTGGTGGTACAGTTTCCCGCCATGTAGAACAAATGAGACATAGATCTCAACCAGCTAAAAAAATATCCAATGATTCAGATGGTGAGGATATCTGGCATGGAGTGTGGTGCCCACCTGAGTCTTCTGAGGATGAAAATACTACATAACAGGTATGTTGTTAGACCCCAATCTATCTTTTGTCCTCCACATAGAAAAACTTGCATCTAAACTTTATCCAAAACTAGGTGCCCTGTACAGAAACAAATCCTGCCTCAGCCCTACAGTAAAGGAAAAGATTGTACAGCAAATGTTGATGCCTATCATGGATTATGGGGACATAGTATATGCACCTGCTCCGCAAACTCACCTTAATAAACTAAATACGTTATATAACTCGTTCTGCCGCTTTGTGCTACAATGTAACTACAGGACCCACCATTGTGACATGCTAAAAGAACTAAACTGGCTGTCGCTGGAATCCAGACGCACCCTCCATCTTTCCTGCCTTGTGTTTAAGAGCCTTTCTGGGAAGCTCCCACCCTACCTGAGCAGAATGCTCTGCCCTGCTATTCCCACCTCCTATAACCTCCGATCCAATAACAGCACATTATTTAGCTTGCCTCAATACAAAAAAGCAGCTCGATCCTCCTTTTCCTACAGAGCACCACAATTATGGAATGACCTCCCTCACACTTTAAAAACTTCCCAAAGCCTAATATCCTTTAAGAGATCCCTCTATACATATCTCAAAACAGAATGTGCCTGTCATGGTTGATTAAATATTTCCTACCAGTTCTATGTTAAATGTTTGCATATACAGGTAGCCCTCAGTTTACACCGGGGTTAGGTTCCAGAAGGAATGGTTGTAAATCGAAACCCTTGTAAATTGAAACCTGGTTTATAAAGTAAGTCAATGGGAAGTGAGGGAGATAGGTTCCAGGCCCCTTTCAAAATTGTCATAAGTAACACCTAATACATTATTTTTAAAGCTTTGAAATGAAGACTTTAAATGCTAAACAGCATTATAAACCTAATAAAAACATCACACAACACAGAATATATAATTAAACTAAGTTAAATAAACAAAAACATTTGCTAAACAGCATTATAAACCTAATAACAATCACACAACACAGATTTGACTTGCATTTTTCTGCAAACAGTTCTTTCTATGCATTCCAATCTGGACTGATTTATAGACAGGAAGATCTTGTTCCTTTTAAATCTGCTCAATAGCTCAGGTCTGGTTAAACTGATTAATTTCAGCTTGCTTGGCTTTGCTGCAACACAAGCGGACAGCTCCACCTACTGGCTATTTTAATAAATGCACTGCTTCTCAATGCTTTTCAATAGCAGTCACATGACTGGAAAAAAAGGTTGTTATTCTAAAACGGTGTAAATTGAACCGTTGTAAAAAGAGGGCCATCTGTATTGTGTATTATTATTGTTTTTGTATTTTATTGTACACTATTGTATCAATGCAATGTTTAGTGGTCCCAGGACATACTTGAAAACGAGAGAAATCTCAATGTATCTTTCCTGGTATAAATATATATATAATATCCCAAGAGGTAGCAGCACTCATGGTAACACAGTCATTATTTAGCCTGCCCGGGGTGCTTTAAACTGACAATATGAGCATCCAAAAAGAAAAGCACTCACCGGGTCTTATTCAGCAAAAAATCCTTTTAATTTGTGACGTTTCGGGGTTGCCCCCGTCCTCAGACAACAATTACAGGTATATACATTTACTCACCCTTTATACACAAACAAACCCGCTCCTAAGTGCAATCCCGCCGGCGGCGTACCGGAAGTCAGCTGCCGTGCGCAGAACCCTACGTCACCGGTTGCCATAGCAACCAGGACGCCTCCCGGCAGAATCCCTGTTATAGTAAAACTTAAAAAGTGCATTATTTACAAAGGCTGTATAGGAATTGTTATATGCTGACAAAACAACATGTCGTAATAATGGGCTTAGACATCATGATAATATTAAGTACCAAAACGGGGAAAATTATGCTTTATCCTAACACCGTAACTAACAAAAAAAAAAAAAAAGAGCTAAACAAGCCACTCAATTTACTTTCTATTAGGACTCTAGCCACTAAACCTACAGAAAAACAAACTATCAAAATCCATGAATCTAGGTTCAGAAAATATAAAAGCCAAAAATAAATCATATAAAAAATATAGAAATAAAAGCAAATATACTAAAAATTTTAAACAATAAAAGATACAAAGAGAACAAAAAGAAAAATCACCAAGTGAAAAATAATAAATGAAAAAATAAAATGAAATAAAAAATAATACACATATAGAATTAGAAAAAATATAAGGGTGATAGAATCAAGAATAATAAACAATAAAAATAAAAATGAAAAATCAAAAGAGAGTGAAAACAAACATAAAAAGAAGAGGAAGAAAACAAAAAGAATAAAAATAAAAAGAGGAGAAATAAAGGAAGAACCAAGAAACATGCAACAAGATGATATCAAAAAGAGGTATTTTACAAAAAGCAATGCCAATCTAAGTTGACATTCAGGCCCCTGGGGGCCATGGTGCCCAGATTGTAAATCCATTTAGATTCTCGCTGTAGTAGTAGTGGCTAGAGTCCTAATAGAAAGTAAATTGAGTGGCTTGTTTAGCTCTTTTTTTTTGTTAGTTACGGTGTTAGGATAAAGCATAATTTTCCCCGTTTTGGTACTTAATATTATCATGATGTCTAAGCCCATTATTACGACATGTTGTTTTGTCAGCATATAACAATTCCTATACAGCCTTTGTAAATAATGCACTTTTTAAGTTTTACTATAACAGGGATTCCGCCGGGAGGCGTCCTGGTTGCTATGGCAACCGGTGACGTAGGGTTCTGCGCACGGCAGCTGACTTCCGGTACGCCGCCGGCGGGATTGCACTTGGGAGCGGGTTTGTTTGTGTATAAAGGGTGAGTAAATGTATATACCTGTAATTGTTGTCTGAGGACGGGGGCAACCCCGAAACGTCACAAATTAAAAGGATTTTTTGCTGAATGAGTGCTTTTCTTTTTGGATGCTCATATTGTCAGTTTAAAGCACCCCGGGTAGGCTAAATAATGACTGTTACCGTGAGTGCTGCTACCTCTTGGGATATTGTATTATTATTGTATTAGCACCCGGCTGATATTGTTATACAGACTGTGACTCCTGAGGATTCTCATATTTTCTTTGTTTTTATGGACACTGTGCATTGACCAATAATTAAATATCTCTGTTACATTATGGCTGAGGGGATTGAAACAACACAGGAATTGGATCTGGGGGATGAAATAAAAGGTGCAGAAGAATTCTTTTTTACTGAAGAAGATGCATCTCGCATACGCTTTGCAGCAATACCCCAGAGGGCTATCATAGAACAAACAAAAAATATTTATGAGAAACTGGCCAAAATGAAGAAAAAAGATATTAAATATGCTCCATGTAATGCATAGTCATCTGAGTATCACCGCAAGAAATTCATTCCTAGGGGCTTCCGTATCAGGAATGTCCCCACGATAGGCAGGAACAATCCTGAATTTTGCCTTAAATGGTGTAATATACTCAATAAGTGCTCCCTGGACCTGATATTACTCGTAATACAGGAGGTTTCCAGGATTCTGGAACTAAGCAAAGTAGAAATATCTAAATATGAGGGCCAATATCTGCCGGTATTGGAGGCTGAGAGGGAGCAGAATTGGCTTGGCAAATTAAAAGAGGATATAAAAAAGTATGAAGACGAGTTGATTACATTCAAAAATCGCAAACTAGAAGACGTGACCAACGATTATAAAAACAAAAGTGTCTATAGATGGCAATTGGGTCCCGAAGAAAGAGCACAATATCGCACAAATAGACAATGGCGCCACAGATACAATAGAAGAAGACCTATGGATACAGTGGACAGCTCGGGCAATAGTACTGACTCTGATGGCAATATGACGACCGTTACCACTGCACAGATGCATAATGATTATAGAAGTGGTATGACAACAAGATCAAAAAACGGTGAAGGACGAGGAACCACACAAGGCGGGGGGGGTTCAAGTCTACCACCCAGACCCCCCAGGAGAGGCCGGCCGAGGAGGACCTAGTTGTCAATCTAAGCAATCATGTACTAACTGAGAATGAGAGAAAGGTTTTAAATAAGGGCTTGTCATTCATACCAACTGTCAAGTGTGATGATTTAGGACTATTTATAGATATCCAGAAGTTCTCTAGGAATTTGAGACTGAAAGAATACTTCAAGGATTATCAAGAACAACCAAAAAAGATATTCAAAGAGAAGAATAAG